>NW_027315735.1:10781417-11078917 GCF_026437365.1 Eucyclogobius newberryi
GCCATTCTTATTTTAATATTTATCCTCATTTTCATTTTTATTTAATTTTTTTCAGAAACTAACCAGATCCCCTGGGCTTTTAACAAAGAATGAATTGAATTGTTTATTGAAGTCCACTTACGTCTATGGAAGCTGTTTTGAAGCTGTGCGTACGAATATGCTGTAGCCTTTGAGAGCCACAAACTAGTTAGACGAGTTAGACTTAAATATGGGCCTCCTCCTCTCTCAGACACCCCAGAAGTCTGAAGGTACAGACACCTCAGAAGTCTGAAGGTACAGACACCCCAGAACTCTGAAGGTACAGACACTCCAGAAGTCTGAAGGTACAGACACCCCAGAACTCTGAAGGTACAGACACCCCAGAACTCTGAAGGTACAGACACTCCAGAACTCTGAAGGTACAGACACTCCAGAACTCTGAAGGTACAGACACCCCAGAACTCTGAAGGTACAGACACCTCAGAAGTCTGAAGGTACAGACACCCCAGAACTCTGAAGGTACAGACACTCCAGAAGTCTGAAGGTACAGACACCCCAGAACTCTGAAGGTACAGACACCCCAGAACTCTGAAGGTACAGACACTCCAGAACTCTGAAGGTACAGACACTCCAGAACTCTGAAGGTACAGACACCCCAGAACTCTGAAGGTACAGACACCCCAGAACTCTGCTCTCATCACAACCATTCTTTTATTTGCCTAAATCTAATGTATAATTAGCACAGTTAACGCAGCTTTCTTAGAAAAAGCTGTGGGTCTAAAAGAGTATTTCTCCACATTTCAAAACTCTAGGATGCATGTGATCAAAACTTTAAGATTCATAAACCTGTCACAAAGTGTGTGCTGCAGATGTGCTGTCATTCAAACCTCAAAGACGCTCCTGACTCCTTGACTTTGTGTGTGCACGTGCCTTAAGAGTGACATAAAAGCATACACTGATGATATGCACCTGCCAGACGGTACGAGACCACTTGAGGGTCCACTCCCATCGGGACGATTTCTCTGTAGACCCCGACCTTCAGCTCTGTGAAACATTCGGCTCCTCCAGGACTCGTCTGCACAAACAGCAGTGTCAGCACGGTCACTCACTTTACTACATCCACCTACAGTAAAACTACTCTTTTAAAAGGTCAAGTGTGTAACCGTTCTAGTGCAGTTTTTTATCCAAGATTGGGCTTAGATAGATTAAAGCCAAATGAGAGCCTCATGAGGCTCATTCTGCTTTTGCATTAGGAGAATAAAACACCAAATTACATCAACAACTACTTTTCCATCATGTCCATTTTTTTTAAATTAAGAATAAATCAATATTTAAATTGTTATCAGTAAAATCTGACACAGATTGGTCATGTTGATGAAATTTGAAATCAACATCTTACATATGGTTCCAGATTGTTCCGTGTGGAGTCGGCCACTCACCTTAAAGTCGTCCTGGTGCATCCTGAAGAGCGAGTTAGAGCACATGGTGTGGATGTAGACTTCTGTAGCAGCACAGGAGCCTCCCAAAGTTCCATTGATGCCCTCTGAGGCCACCCTCACCTGGAGCACAGACACACTGCCTTACACACACTGACACACACACTGACACGCATTTATGACCTGCCTCACGCTCTCACGCGCTGATGGCCTTTTCTCACACTAAAAAATACATTTCAAAATACATTTCAAATCGGTACATTTGTTGAAAAAACAGCTGCGAGCGCCGTGGGAGAGTGCTGCCGTGCGAGGAGTGCTGCCGTGCGAGGAGTGCTGCGGCGCTCGCTCGCACGGTGATCTTAATACCTGGTGGTATCTTTTGGGCATGGCGGTGACCAGCCGAACCATGGCGACAGAAACTAAGTCACAACAATCAAATGCCGTGTTTCAGCGCGCGAGTTATCAGCCGTGAACCTGTTCCGCTGAAAATGACCAAGTTTGGTGGTGCGGCCAGGTATAGGTCATCATTTAGTTTGTGTTTTTAACTCTTCACTTCCTCCATGAGCCGAACCACTTCTGGTCACTTCAGCCCAACATAATTAAATAGAATCACTGTTTAATACATGCTACCCATGGGACGGGGAGCAGGACTCACCTTCCCTGTGAGCTGGAGCTTCTCACAGAGGAGCTTCTGCCAGGCACACACTGCATGTGGATCCAACACGTCACAGTAACAATAGTACAGGAGCACTCTGCCGGGGCCCCTGAGACACAGAGTACAAAGGATAGTTTGTATAAGATCAGGGCAAATAATAAGCCATTTGAACCAAGAGGGAGATCCAGTCATGTCTAATCATCAATGATATGCTTCAGGTCTCTTCTGTCACTAAAAGATTGTTTAAGATAAAACATCACTATTTTATTTTTGAGAAATCTATCAATCAATAAAAGGGAAAATGTGTGAATATTCTTTGCCCTAATACAAGATCAAATTAGTAGAGGTGGGCAATATAGAAAAAATAGAATTATGTGAATGTTGTTGATGTTAAAATGTGAATCATGTGCATAAGGATTACAGTAGAAAATGCAGCAAAAACATTAAGTGATCATTCTTTACTTTTGTGGGTAATTTTACAGTCTAGTCTGACCTACACCTCAACTACCCAAATACATTTACATTTCTGTTGAATTGAAATGTCAAGATATTCATTTATTGAGTTGTTAGTATTGAGTTTATTCATGAAAAAGGAGACCATAAAAAACTGCTAAAGTGTTTATAAATTATATTACTTTAGTTTCATTTTTTCATTTAGACCGTGCCAGTGCACAGTATACATTAACCTTATCAGCAGAGTACCAGATGTAGCTCAAGTGCTCATTTCTGCACAGTCCTATTTCACCGTTTGTGTCTTACTTGAGTCAAAACATTTTAAAAAGGCCCATTTCAGCACATTTAAGAATGCTAACATCGACTGCAGGCTGAACGCTAGCCCAATGCTAACGCCCCCTGCTGTAGTTTAACATCAACAGAACAATCCGTTTACTTTTCCATTCAGTTATGACCTCGACTTTCACTATCATTTTTGCATGTTTAGCTGCATGACACTTGTATTTTTTATATCTTAAAATCTGAAATAAACTAAATATATTTTCCTCATTCCGAAATCCATGGATTCATTCGATAAGAGCTCTAGGTTGTGTCAGACCTCAATCTACATAATTCTATCAACAAGCTGCTGTGACTACTGGAGTCCCTACACTGTACACTCAAATATATCCTGCTATAGTGTGTTAGCTGTATTATATATCCTGCTGTAGTGTGTTAGCTGTATTATATATCCTGCTGTAGTGTGTTAGCTGTATTATATATCCTGCTGTAGTGTGTTAGCTGTATTATATATCCTGCTGTAGTGTGTTAGCTGTATTATATATCCTGCTGTAGTGTGTTAGCTGTATTATATATCCTGCTATAGTGTGTTAGCTGTATTATATATCCTGCTATAGTGTGTTAGCTGTATTATATATCCTGCTATAGTGTGTTAGCTGTATTATATATCCTGCTATAGTGTGTTAGCTGTATTATATATCCTGCTATAGTGTGTTAGCTGTATTATATATCCTGCTATAGTGTGTTAGCTGTATTATATATCCTGCTATAGTGTGTTAGCTGTATTATATATCCTGCTATAGTGTGTTAGCTGTATTATATATCCTGCTATAGTGTGTTAGCTGTATTATATATCCTGCTATAGTGTGTTAGCTGTATTATATATCCTGCTATAGTGTGTTAGCTGTATTATATATCCTGCTATAGTGTGTTAGCTGTATTATATATCCTGCTATAGTGTGTTAGCTGTATTATATATCCTGCTATAGTGTGTTAGCTGTATTATATATCCTGCTGTAGTGTGTTAGCTGTATTATATATCCTGCTATAGTGTGTTAGCTGTATTATATATCCTGCTATAGTGTGTTAGCTGTATTATATATCCCGCTATAGTGCGTTAGTTGTATTATATATCCCGCTATAGTGAGTTAGCTGTATTATATATCCTGCTATAGTGTGTTAGCTGTATTATATATCCCGCTATAGTGCGTTAGCTGTATTATATATCCCGCTATAGTGAGTTAGCTGTATTATATATCCTGCTATAGTGTGTTAGCTGTATTATATATCCCGCTATAGTGTGTTAGCTGTATTATATATCCCGCTATAGTGCGTTAGCTGTATTATATATCCCGCTATAGTGTGTTAGCTGTATTACTGCGTGAGCTGCTCCTCAGACAGGCGGCTCGTGTCAGGGATCCACGAGCAGACGTCCGCTCTCTCCAGCCCCGGTTGTGGCTCCCCTTGTGGTTCTGCTTGTGGTGCTCGGGCCTCTGACTGGACCTTCTCAAAAGCTGTGAGGGCTCGTTGCTCCACCTCGGTCTGATGGCTCCGGGCCACATGTTTGTGCATGGCAGAGTGCTCGCTGAAAGTCTGGCCACAGCAGCACCAGCTTTCACCTCCTTCAGTCTTCTTCTTGGAGGCCACAAATGCAGCAAAAGACTACAGAAGGACATAATGGAGAGATCACAGAACTGTCGAAAAAACTGACAAAATATACCTGAACTTTTAAAGTCTCGCTCCGAACAAGATGTGCATTATGAGAAATTGTAATAAATATAAATTGTTAAGTATAAGTATCGTATATAATTCACAGAGAATACACTCCAGTGAGAGTGGTGTGGATGATACTGCTGCATTTATGTGACCTCGAAAACTCAGAGATAACTACATCATATTTTGACAAACATTTGCATAACTTTACCTTGATGTCTTTGCGGATTCATTGGAAAGATATAGTTTTGGGACTCGGTTTTGGAGTGTGCGTGCATGCTCCGCTGCTGCAGAAACTAGCTTTAAAAATATTGTTTGACCCACATAATCCCAGAAAAAACGAACAAGAGATGAGTGGACAAGGAAAACACAAGCCTGGGAAAACTACGGGCCCAAGACAAACAAAGCTGCTGACCCAACGCCCCATTCAAAAACGGCCCGCCTCACAAGCTAACGAGACTAACAAGGCTAACAAGGCTAGTGGGTCTGAAGCCGCAGACCACACCTCTTCTCATGTGGCGGGACAGGGTTCCACCGGCCAGGATCCAGAATCTCAGTTGTATAAATTCATTGAAGAACATAGGACTGATTGACATCTGGAGGGAGATGAACCCTAGTGCGCGGTATACCCATTTTTTTTCTACCAGAGGGGCAGAGAAAAAATTAGGAGCTCAAATAACGGAGTTGGAAATACAGGGTGCAAGCAAGAGGTTGAAGAGCGGTGGATCTTCGGGGAGCGACGGGTGGCGCCTGTTTTTGTGCGTAAATCATGTGTCTGCGTGCTCTTGCACATGTGAAGAGCTCTTACACATGTGAAGAGCTCTTCGCAATCAGAACTACAACTCCTACAGATCTAGTTCCAGTTTTTTTTACCATCTGCTACGGAACTAGTCCTTTTTTTGGCCAAAAGAGTGAGACGCTGCAGACCGTTTGTGCGCCTTAGAACGCGCACGTACGGTTTAGGGGGTTTACTGGCAGGCTTTTAGATAGAGACCCGTCTTCCTGTATTTTGGACGGGGTATTTTAAAATGTGGACGGGCATTTTCGAGTGCAGGTACGGCCATTTTATTAATAAATCTTAGAAAAAAGGGAATATTAACATTAAATCGGGCCGGGAAGCATTTGACAATAGTCCGCCATTACAGTTTACTGTTTACACGTGAAAATTTGCATGCTGCGCGCTGATTGGTTGATGAAATTTGTGTGCTTGGCTCTGATTGGCTGCCGAGATGCGGTCCGGAGAATGCCGAAGCTACTTGTTTTTTCACCTAGTCGGCCCCCTGTACCCCCGGACAAAATTATTTGAACGGGGTGTTTTCAAATCCTATGTAAAAGCCTGTTTACTGGGATTTACCAACAAACTGGATGAACTAGCGCTGTTGATGAGACAAAAAAGAGACTTTTCTTCATCTCCTGTTTTGTGCTTCACGGACACGTGGCTCAGCGAGTCTGTCCTGGACTGTGCGTTCAGCTGGAGGACTTCCAGCTGGATGAGTTTGGATGAGTAAACGGACACTGTGACATCAGACATTTCATTCTGATCTTAATTTATGCATGCCATACTTGACTCTACAGATCTTCTTCTTCTTCTTCTTCTTCTTCTTCTTCTTCTTCTTCTTCTTCTTCTTCTTCTTCTTCTTCTTCTTCTTCTTCTTCTTCTTCTTCTTCTTCTTCTTCTTCTTCTTCTTCGTTTTCTTCTTCGTTTTATGTTGCACTATTACTGACTGACTTTTAACACTCTGTTATGTAGTGACACTTTATTTTGTACAGTTTGTTTTTTATTTAATTTTATGTTTTGTATTTCCTTGATTTTATTATGAAGCACTTTGGTCACTTTGAGTGTTGTAAAGGGCTCTATAAATAAAGGGTGATGGATTGATTTATTGATTAACACCGAGACAAGCATCTATGTTTTCAAACCGTGTTCAATGACAATGGCCATAAACCTTTTCTGATTCTTTCTGCTTTCATTGTTTGGCTGGGCACTTGAAAGTTATGCCGTGATTGTTTTTGTATTTGTGCATTTTGTTTGATGTCTGCTTGCGTTTCTTTTCATTTTTCATTCATACTCTCGAGTCTTTCTGTTTTGTTCTGTTTATTTGTTTGTACAAATTTGAAAAATATATATGGAAAGATATTGTTAGGCAATTTATGTACAGGTATGTGTTGTTTGTTTCTGAATTATAATATAAAGCAGAATTATGGCTCAAATATGTTGCAAAGTAGAACAATCACTGTGTAATATGAAACAGAATCTCTCAAGTGTGTATTCATGCTGTGCTCCAATCCCAACAACTCGGAGTCCAATGCTTTCACAGGAGTTGAAACATTTATACACCTAAGGTTTATGAATGTTGTGTAGCCCTGTTAGAACAATAAAACAAAGTAAATAAAAATCCACTGTTTATTTTGGTGAAATAAATACCACTACGAAGAGGCGGGGCTTATCAGTTCTGCAGTTTTGAACAGTCAATGGTCCCACTCTTACTCAGAAGTTTTAGATCTATATTGCAGTTTACACTGAACAAAATGTAAAATCATAATCTACGTATGTTATAGTGTATTACTAACTACTATATAAAGCATAATATGGCTCCTTTAAAGGCATGATATGTTCCACTCACCTTTCTTCGGCACAAGCTGAAGTGTTTCCGCAGAGTGGCGCACAGATGTTTCTCTTTTTTAAACGACTCTAGCTGATTAGGAACATCTGGTTCGAGGTCCAAATCGCCAAACTCCGTACATGACATGTTATCTGACGCCATTCTCTTCAAACGTGAATAAACAAACACACGAGCTGGCCAGGAGAAGCACGCGCAGGGCAGAAAGCGGAACTGTGCAGAGCATGGTGCAGTGGAACAGTCGGGGACATTAAACGGGTGCACTTCCGGCACACAGCGGAAGTGTTTCATGATTCATTCAGAACGCAGCAGTTTGTGCGCGTTTGGCTTTTGTGGCGCCGCGCCTCATTAATAGACACATTTAAGCCACTCGGAACCAAACAAGGGTTCATTTTCTTTGCAGAGTCTTGCAACATTATTTCTAAATAGTTTTAATATGTCCCGAAGAAGACACAGCGACGATAATGAAGGTAAGTAAATGCGTAGAGCGCACCGGGCTAACGCTGCTCCAGTTTTCGTTTATTGTGATGTATTATTGTATCAATAAGAATTAATCCACATGTGCAGCAGTTTGTGTGTGTGGTGAAGTGTGGTTACGTGCTCTGTACGTGGAAAGATCAGTTCTTTTCTAGGAGAACACGCTTAAATCCTGGGGGCGGTAACAGAGCTGCGACATGTGAGAGTTTGTGTGGAAGTTTGATTTTGGCTCCTACTTTACAAACTCGATCAGGGAACACTTTAGGGATTTATAGACCCTTGAAAAAATGGAGACCCAAAATATTCTATATGGAGGCAACTAGAAGTAAGGGTGAAGTGGAACATCCGGGTGGTTTAGTCAGTACAAATAAAAGCACTGACACGTGATTTTAGAGCCGCTTTAAACGCTTTTCAAACATTAAATTATAAGATAAGATAACCCTTTAATGTCCACACAAGGGGAAATTTCGTTGTTACAACGCAGTAGAAACAGGAGGAAAGGACAGATTATAGGAAGTTTCAAAAACACACACTTAATAGAACTCTTATGAACAAAAAAAAACTCTTATTAACAAAACTATCTTAATAGGGAATGGAGGGGGGATAAAATAAAATAGATAAATAAAAATATAAAGATAATAATAATAAGTATAATAGAACAAAATTAAGTTAAAATAGCTAGCACAAGACTAGGTAATACTATTAGCAAGTAAGTAAACCGAATAAAAAAAATAGAACACTCTTTACAGGTATTGCACATGGTTTATTCAGTATTGCACATGTTCAGGGCTAGCAGTGTTTGTTGTAGAGTCTGACAGCAGCAGGAAGGAAAGACCTGTGAAACGTTTCCTTCACACAGCGAGGGTGGATCAGTCTCTCACTGAAGCTGCTCTCCAGAGCGGACAGAGGGTCCTGCAGGGGGCGACACTCATGGTCCAGCATAGATGTGAATTTAGCCAGGACCCTTCTGTCCCCCACCTCCTGCACCTATATTTCACTTTTAGAAGTTATGACGCACACTTAACATTTTTGATGATGGCAATTTCTGGAAATGTTTAGGCAATAATAGTCTTCCATTCTATCTACGGATATAGTACACACTGTTCCATCCCTAGCCTCTTTGTAATAGAACAACAATCTAACTTACATTTCTAGCCGGTAATTCAAAGTTGATGCTTATTTGTTATAAGTCACAAACGTTTTATTGCCATAGTCAGTGAGCAAGATTCACAAACTTGGAAATTGGTTCATCTGTAAAGATGCAAAATGATTAGATCTGAAGTCGGTTGATATTTGCAAATGTATGGAGAGCGAGAGGCGGTAACTCATGTACTTTTACTTCATGTCTGTTTATAAAAGTACCTGTGTTACAGCATCTGTACACTCCAGTTATTGAATACAATTATCAATTATTATAATTTATAAAAGTATTTTTTCTGTATTTTTTACATTATACATTTGGTGTTTTGGCAGAAATATCACGATGTGCCTTGCTGTTGGCATTTGTGCATCTGTCTTCTAAAAAGATGAACATAGAAAGTTTTAGCCCTGAGCATGTCCTATGGGCTCCATGTTTGTGAGTGTTAGTTCTGATATTTCATCCTGAACTCAAATTCAAAGTTTGTCACTCAGTGTGTTTACATGATTGCGGAAAAAAACGTTTTTTTATAACATTCGTTTTTGACATCTTGACAACTCTGTCCTTGTCCAAGTATACACGCAGACGAAAAAGTTGAATTCCTGACAAGAATGTGCCGTCCTCCTACCACTAGGTGGAGATATGCGTAGTTTCAGCGGACTAATACGCCCCCGCCCCCATTCCTGTTGACCTTTTGCGTCACATATAAACAGCTGTCACGCGACAGACTGCCAGAGCGGCATTTTCGAACAACAGCAAGATAGATAGTCGTACAGACCTAATGGTCCTGCGAAATAATTTCAAAAGATGATCGCAAACGGGCGATCTACATGCTAAAACCAAAACCGTCTGCTTTCTGCGACCATAACAATTGAACTTACCCGGTAAATGTGGAGTTTTGGGGTCTGCTAGGGGCCGTGGAGCATGCGCACAAGCCTTGTCTAGTTTCAGTGCGATTAAGGTGTATACATGCCACAAGGAAACCGAACACAACCGCATAATCTGGGTCTCAATCTGAGATTTTCAACGCCGATTTCTATCGTAAGGTGTTTACATGCACATGAAGATGTCTAATTGTATCGGATTAAAGCAACAATTCATTTTTTTCGTTTGCATGTAAACATACTGACTATATTGCTGTACTTATATTTTGACAGCCCTGGGTTTTAGAACAACAAATGAAGACAGTGGCCATAGCCATTATCAGTTTACTAAAATATGATGTCTTGATTGTGGAAAAAGTCCTCAAATTGTTGTTCATGCGTTTTAGGGGGTCAGCCTCACAAACGCAGGAGGACATCGGAGCCCATCGAGATCGAGGACCGGCTGGAGTCGCTCATATGTCGAGTCGGAGAGAAGGTACAGAGTCTGGTGTGATCCGAGTGAGTCTCGCGTGGTGTAGGCTGTGGTGATGATGTGTATATGGTTCTGTGTTCCAGAGCACGTCCTCTCTGGAGAGTAACCTGGAGGGCCTGGCAGGGGTCCTGGAGGCCGACCTGCCCAACTACAAGAACAAGATCCTGCGCATCCTCTGCTCTGTGTACGGAACCTCTGCTTTGGGGAGGGACATTAGACATTATACACATTCATTCTTCACTTCTATACACACAGGGTCGGCCGGTATTGACAAAAATGAATATCACAACACTCACAGATTTCCCTCACCCAGACACTTCCAACTCCTCCGGGGGGATCCCGAGTTGTTCCCAGGCCAACCGAGAGACCTAGTTCCTCCAGCGTGTCCTGGGTCTTCCCCAGGGCCTCTCCCTAGGGAGGCGCCCAGGAGGCCCCGGAACAGATGCCCGAGCCACCTCAGCTGGAGGTGCAGCAGCACTATTCCGAGCTCCTCCCGTGTGACTGAGCTCCTCACCCTATCTTTGAGGGAGCGCCCAGTCACCCAGCGGAGGAAACTCATTTTGACCGCTTGTATCCGCGATCTTATCCTTTCGATCATTACCCAAAGCTCATGACCATAGGTGAGGGCAGGAACGTAGATTGACCGGTAAATCGAGAGCTTTGTCTTTCAACTCGGCTCCTTCTTCACCACAACAGTCCGATGCAGCGACTGCAGCCGATCCAACTGTCAATCTCACGCTCCATCCTTCCCTCAATCGTGAACAAGACCCCAAAATACTTGAACTACATACTTGAAGAGCCTCCCCACCCACCTGGAGAGGGCAAGCCACCTTTTTACGGTTACCATGGCCTTGGATATGATTATCTGCAAACAACAGAGATGAGATCCTGTGGTCGCCAAACACCCTCCGACCCCTGACTGCGCCAAGTAATTCTGTCCATAAAAACAATGAACAGAACCGGGGACAAAGGGCAGCCCTGAGGAGTCCAACATGCACTGGGAACAGGTCTGACTTACTGCCGGCAATGCAAACACAGCTCCTGCTCCGGTCATACAGGGACTGGACAGCCCTGAGAAAAGGGCCCCGGACCCCTTCTCCAGATCCATAAAGCACACGTGGACTGGTTGGGCGAACTCTCATGAACCCTCAAGTTTTCAATGGAGAGTATAGAGCCGGTCCAGTGTTCCACTACCAAGACAAAAACCACACTGATCCTTCTGAATCTGAGGTTCGACCATTGGTTGGATTCTCCTCTCCATTAACCTGGAATAGACCATACCAGGGAGGTTGAGAAGTTTGATCCCTCTAGGTGAAGCACACCCTCCGGTCCCTCCTTTTTAACGGACGGACCACCTCCACGGTCTGCCAGTCTAGAGGCTCTGTCCCCGACTTGTCAGCAAAGACAGTCCTACAACATCCAGAGACTTAAGGCACGGATCTCATCCCCCCCGGAGCTCTACCACCGAGGAGTTTGCCAACAACCTCAGTGACTTCAGCTTGGGTGATGGACGAGCCAGTCTCCGAGTCCCCAGTCTCTGCTTCGTCTTCGGAAGACGTGACAGCGGGATTAAGGAGGTCCTCAAAGTTTTCATTTCACCATCCAACATCCCCAGTCAAGGTCAACAAGTATCAACCTGCACCATAAACTGTGTTGATGAAGCACTGACTCCTGAGGTGCCAGATGGTTTGCCGATCAATTGGGTTGGAGTCATACAAGCCAAAGAGGCCTGATAGACCTTCTTCAGCCTGACTTTATCCCTTATTTCCAGTGTCCACTACCGGTTTCGGGGGTTGCCGCCGCGGCAGGCACCTGAGACCTTTCGACCACCGTGCCAAGTAGCCGCATTGACAATGGCGGTCGAGAAAATGGTCCGGACTCCAGCCTCCCCCTGGATCTGAGAGAAGCTCATCCAGTGGTGCGAGTTGAAGATCCTGCTGACTGAGGGCTCCACAAGACGTTCCCTACAGACCCTCTCTTTGCGCTTGGGCCTGCAAAGTCTGCCCGGTTTCCAGTTGGTGGGTTGACAGCTCTGCCCCTCTCTTCACCCGAGTGTCCAAGACCCACGTCTTAAGGTCAGATGACAGTCTATGATTGACGTCTGACCTAGGGTATCCATCAGTGCGTGTGGCACTAGGACACCCGTGTGCTTGTGTTTGTTTTGGACATTACATGGCTAGCACAAAGTCCAATAACTGAACACCGCTTGGGTTAAGATCTTCCCGATCTCCCCGCTCCAGGTGTCGCTGTCGTTGCCCAGTGGAATTCCCCTAGTGGAACAGCTTAGTCCCCAGTCGCTGCATTGTCTACCCCTCCAAGGGACTTTTAGAAGGCCGGGTACTCTGTCCCAAATCTGTAGGCGTAGGGACGCAAACCTCTTGTCCACTGTAGTGAACTCCAACTCGTGGCGGCTGAGCTGTGGGGCTGGAAGCAAGCCCACATGTGCCCACCGGTGGGCCTATTCCCCCCTCTTCATTTCTCAACTTGAAATTATATTTGAGAAAAAAGGCTGACCACAGACATGACGAGAATCGTTTTGTCCTCCGAGCAGAGCTAACAAACCTAGCATCAGCTGTTTCTTGTCCAGAGTAAATGAAGGGGCTTTAGATACAAAGTCCACACACCACAGAAGAGAGGAGACGTTTCAAAGTCTGGTCACAACTCCCCAAACCCGGAGCCTAAATCTGGCAAATTATCCTGAAGTGTGCTTTACTGTAAGCTGGGTTGCTTCTCCACAGACCTAACATGTATCTTTAACTTGACCGTACCGGGGAATATTCTAAGCCAGGGGAGGCCAGACTTTTTTCACTGAGGGCCAAATAAAGAAAAATGAACCGAGGGCTGCATGCTAGATGTAACATATTGACTATAAGATGTGTGTAATTGTAACTCTCCTCCGTGAAGAACTCAGTGGGAGACACAGAGCTTCACAGAGATGTACGTTTAGCCAAACAGGCTCATCATTCTTTTTGCATGGCGTCTCACCAGAGGAAACTTGACATTATCCAAACTTCAATCAGAAGTGCAAACTCTCTTCCACTTCTGCATCTCCCAGGAAGATGATTGATTTGTTTTTCTTTAACAGAAATGTTTCAATCAGAGATGCAATCGCAGACACATATTTCTCATTATTAGCAGTAAGGTCCGCGTTTGGAAAAGCAGATCTGATTTCAGTCAGTGCAGGGAAGTGTGCAGCCTTAAAGCTTTGCAGATGCGTCTCAAACAGGTGGAGCTTTACTCAGAAGGTAAAGGCCTTGTAGGTTCTTGTTTAGTGTATTCAAATGATGAATAATATCAACTAAAATGTGAGGTTTGCCAGCCACAGAGGGTCCCTCAGCCCTTCTCTTTCAAAAACTGATCTCATTGCGTAAAACAGCTGGAGCACAGAGGCTGAGCCAGCGTATATCAGAGTGGTAGAGTACATCCCCGTATTCAGAATCCACATGGGCTAGGAAAGCTTTACATTCTCTGTGGTATAGTCTGGTATAGTCCCCTAGCTCGCATTATGTTGACAGTTTTACAACAGTGTCCACCCAACTGGACTGTCTTGGACCAAAGTCCTTCTTGGTGGATTATGCAGTGCATTTTAATTTTTTTTTTTTTTTTTAACCTAATCACACAATGATGCCGTTCCTTTGCGCTCGCCTCTCATGGCTGGGGCTCCGTCTGTTGTTTGCTGCAGAGCTTGTCCAATTTAAGCCCTATATTTTCAATTGCCTCTGAAGCGGCTTCAAAAATATCTTTGCCTGTGGTTGTGGTTTTTAGGCTCATGTCAAGCAGCTCGTCCGTACAGTAAGCAGTTCTCTACTCCCCACAAAACAACAGCTGAACGGTGTCTCTGTGCTTTTGATTTCTACTCGATAGCACAGATGCCACCCCTTGCTGTTGTAGCGTTTTCCTTTTAGCACGGAAAAAAACAGTAGTTGGGCTAGTAAGCTAGCTGCCATTAGCTTGATTCTCTGTGTTTGTTCATCACCGGTGTATGATGTGTAGCTCTGATGTTTGGTCTCATAGTGCCGTCGGACATTATACTCGTCACAGCAACATCTTCATTACAAATACTTTCCATTAATTTCCTTGACAAAATAATAATTTCCCACCGTGTTAGAAATCTCCTGCACTCACTTGCTATTTTGCGTTTCTTTGTCACTTCCATTTCTGCTAATTTATAGTCAATGTTTTTTTTTGGCTGGCTCCATCTAGTGTTGAAACATAAGTGGAGCTCAGAGGAGCTCAAGCTTCTTGCGCAAACCATACGCAGACCATATTATATTATGTTATATTATAAACTTGCTGCTGGCCAATACAAACTGGACCATGGGCCACAGTTGGCCCTGGGACCGTAGTTTGCACACCCCTGTTCTAAGCCATAACAGCTCCAGTGAGCCGAGCAGTTCAGTAGTGCACCTTTGAACGAATATAAAACAATGCATAATGTTTAGATAAGTTAAATATAAGTATATTATATATATATTAGTGTAAATACTTTGAGGACTAAACACACCTGCAGTTGTGTTTCGCTTCATTCACGTTAATTTCATGAATCCTGTTTGCGAGCTCGTCTTCTCTGATCCTTCTCTGATTCTCGCAAAAACACTTGGTTTAATATTTCACACTTTTGCAAAGTGACTTTGCCAAAAGTAGAGATCCTGAGGTCTCCTGTGTTGTCCATAAATCACCACCCATTTTGAATATTTCTGACCTTCATTACAACTGCATGCTCACATTAGCATAAAACACAACACCTGATAGAGTTGATGCTCTAAAACATGATGCCAAAGTGAAGAAGAGCATGGCGGATGTCTTTGATGGTGTGTGTTCTGACAGGGCCCGACTGCTGCCGGAGAAGCTCACCGTCTACACCACGCTGGTCGGACTCCTTAACGCACGCAACTACAACTTTGGAGGAGAGTTTGTGGAGGCCATGATCCGCCAACTCAAGGAGACCCTCAAAAACAACCTATACAACGAGGCGGTTTACCTGGTACGTGAAAGAGGCGTATCGTGCAGGAGGAATGGTGCGGTGGGGGCCTTTCAGTTAACGATACATTTTGTGAAGGCAGCAAATTATAAATCACAATTTTTGTTTCTAACATTAACAACTAAACTGTTTCCTAAAAGATGCACGTTTGTTCTGCAGGTCCGCTTTCTGTCCGATCTAGTGAACTGTCACGTGATCGCCGCGCCATCCATGGTGGCCATGTTTGAAAACTTTGTCAGCGTTACTCAGGAAGAAGACGTGCCACAGGTAAGTCTGCAGATGGGACCAATCACTACTACGCTTTGTTTTAATCTCAATTGGAGCAGACATAAAACAAATTCCATAAGCCAATGTGTAGTTTGAATTCACCACCTGTTTCAAGGAAAGATTATAATGCTTCACCACAAGGTTTGTTGTAAAACAGGGCTGCGGATGACTAAACATTTCTATTGATATGTTCCTTGTTATACTTTTATACACTACACTGTATAAGCAGTCATTCCGTTTGTTAAAATTTACAGTAAATCATTTATTAATGGGGAAATTATCACAATCATCCTAAAAATCCTGCTAGAGCTCATGGCAATTGGCCGCTCTGGCTTCTACTATGAGCTCTTAGTATTGTTTGCCTTTTTCTCATGCCTGGCAGCTAGGGGGCACTAGTGCTCCCATTATAACTGTTATGTGCCTGTGAGAACTGGGTTGAATAAATCTACCGAAACGAAACATGGACTTATTTGAATAACATCTACAATACATGGTTCAGAATAAGCGGTATCGCATCGCAAAATGCGACGCAATTTCTCTCAAATGCGATGCATTCGTCAGAAAAAAGGGCTTTTGTATCGCAGCTTTTGCAATACAAAAATGTGTGTTCAATTGTATAACCAAAGCGCCTAAAAGTACTGATCACTCGTCAATTGATCGTCAATAACATGACACATGTAGGACGCTGTGTTGACATGACGAGTCCTGCTACTGTCTCAGATCGAGTCTGAAAGTGGGAGAAGCCACGTGCGCTAAAGTTAGTGTCACAGATTCGGACTTCCGAGGTCAATAGCTCCTAAACGCAAAAGTCTTTGCGGATTACTCACATGCCAAAATACTCATATTTACACTGCCAAGTGACTACAACCTCGTTTTAAAAATCAGATGCGTATTTTGGGCGCAGCGAATTACACCGCTCCGAATGCGCAGCCAGAGCCAAGACGAGTGCTTAGGGACCGTCATCAAATGTGCAGCCGGAGCCGAGACGAAGTACTTAGGGATCGTCATCAAATAACAAAACGAAAAATGGAAACGTTTTATAGCTGGAATGGAACGTCAAATAGAGCGGTACAATTTGAATAACACAAATTCACCATGATGGAAACACCACAGCAACATTTATTTTTCCATCAGAAGCGTGAGAGTAAAAGTGTAAAGACAATTAATATGTAAATGAGACTCCTGCAAATAGTCATCTGATTGATGATATGGAAGAAAGTTGTAAATACGGCCATCTGACTTTGTGTTGATTAATTTGTTCAACAACTAATTTTATTTGCAAGTTTTTTTTTTTTTTAATGTTTAAAAAGTGTTTAAAAGTTAATTTGTTCGGAGGTTTTTCTTAAATAGAATGTTTACAAATACATTTTAAATAAATAATCTTGTTACATCAATGGAAAATATTGATTGTTAGTCACTTTCGTGTTTTGCTATGCAATTATCGAATTGCTATACAAATTTGAAAAAAATGAACGGATTGTTTATCAGCACCGCTATACGTGAAGTGAAAATCCTTTATCTGAACCCTGCAATTTTACTATCTGCATCCGAACAGTCTTCTTCATACCCAGCAAATGGTTTTGAGCAACTGTTCTGGGAATAACCACAACTAACCACTAGGAGTACACCGATATATCGGCCCAGTATTGGTATCTGCTGATCCCAATGTCATTGAGTAATATTGGTTTTAGTCCAAAAGCCCTGATAACTGTCTGGGATGTCACGCCTCAGTAATGAAAGGGTTAACTCTGCCGTCCCTTCAGAAACGGGAAGAAAACCGCTCCTGCACAACACGCAAAAAAAGCTATGTTTTTTCAGTCATTATTTGACTAGTTTTCCTCCTAAAACGTCAGTTTAAACATGTTTACTCCAAATAACTTTAATGTGTGAGGTTTAAAGGAGAAGCGACTGATCAGACACAGTCTGAGGAGAGACTGAGGCTTAGCAACACGAGGATGACACAGACTTAAGTCTGATCATCTAAATAAAACGGGAAATTCACAAAATGGAAAAGTGTGAAGGCTAATTTTACTGTAATAAAGAATAATCATGTTATAGCCAATAGCCTAACTATATCCAAACGCAGTGCTAATATCACCACGAAAATGTATGCTCCAATAACTTCATACATCCAACTTATCCAAATAGAAATATATGGAACACGTTCTATTAAAGTATTGCATGTTTCTGCATGGTCTGAACATGCTGCAGCAGCATCCACAGCTCCTTCTCATCTCGAAGTGAGAAGAGCGTAGCACAAACAGCAGATCAAAAGTACTATTCCAAAGCCTACGGGCCACAAAAATATATATGTATATTTTTTTTAAATAAAAATTGATACTGTAACTTGATACTGAGAGTCCGTGACGATACGTCACCGTATCAATATTTTGAACACAACCCAACATACGTGTGTGTTACTGTGCGGTGTGTGTTTGCAGGTGCGCTCTGACTGGTTTGTGTACGTGGTGTTGTCCTGTCTCCCTTGGGTGGGCAAAGAGCTTTACGAGAAGAAGGATGTGGAGATGGACCGCCTCCTCAGCCAGATCGAGGGCTACCTCAAGTGAGTACCGTATTTTCCGCACTATAAGGCGCACGTAAAAGTCTTTAACGTCCTCAAAAGCCGTTCGTGCGCTTAATAGTCCAGTGTGCTTAATATATGGTTTATTTCTGGTTGCGCTTACTGACCACGAAGATATTTTGTGTGGTACACGGTGTATGAAGAAGATTTGGGACACGAGATGCCGATGCACGTCTAGCTTTACAGTACTCCGGAACCGCAAGTCCCAACAACATGTATGCAAAGCATTCTGGGAACAGTAGTCTACCTACACGCGGCGCACTGTCAAAATGTAAACAACTTTTTCAGTCAGGCACAACGCAGACACCTACTGGTAAATAAAGGACCCCAAGAATCTTGGCCCAAGATGGCTCCTGCCAAAGAGACAATTGGACCTGTTATATTATCGCAAGAAATGCGCTTACTGGCAAAATTCAGTCAACTTTGGTCAGAAGCCGGAAGGCAGGAAGGCCGGAATCATCACTGTACTGCCGCTTGGATCCGAGATGCGGGATCACACTGGCCAAAGAGATTTTAGCACGGCGCACTATCTGCGATTTGGCTGCTTTTACCATTATGCGCCCCAGCAGACATTAAACCGGGACACACGGGACGAAGTCTGTGCGAAACCAGGACAAATGCACCGGGACACGGGACGTAAAAAATCGGGGCTGTCCCAGGTAAATCATACCACGTGCAGGAATGTGGTGTGTGAGTGTTGGTGGTGGGCTGATGGTGCAGGTGGGCAAGCCTCACTTCTTTTGCTATGATTACCGCCCCGGAGTGTTGAGAGAATGAAGAAGGCTACATGAGGGTCTTTGAGTGTCTACAAAGGGCCATATTAATCAAGTATGTTGATGTTATTCCTGTGTGCAGGCGACGGGTGAAGACGCACGTGCCCATGCTACAGGTGTGGTCTGCAGAGAAGCCCCACCCACAGGAGGAGGTAACCTGGCAACCACAGCTCCCTCTTCTGTTGACATGAGATGCTGTGTGACTCCTGTCTGATGTCTGGATGTAGTGGAAGGACACATGATGCTAAATGTTAACCCTGTTCTCACTCTCCCTCGTCACAAACACTGCTTCATTCACACTAGTTTGATAGATCCTGGTTAGAAGGTTCTTTCCGTCCTGAATCTTCTTGACAACGGATGTTTTCTCGACCTGTGTTGTGGCTCTGAGAATCCTCTGCTGTTTTAAGCCTTCTAGTTTGGCTGCACCTGACTGTATGAGTGGTATGTGTCTGTGCCGTGTGCAGTACCTGGACTGCGTGTGGGCTCAGATCCAGAAGCTGAAGAAAGACCGGTGGCAGGAGCGGCACATCCTGAGGCCATACATCGCCTTCGACAGTGTCCTGTGTGAGGCGCTGCAGCACAACCTGCCTCCCTTCACTCCTCCAGGACACATGCCAGACGCTCACTACCCCATGCCCCGCGTGGTCTTCCGTATGTTTGACTACACCGACGCCCCAGAGGTATGTCGCCGCAGCAGGCTCAGGAGGGAGAATAATTCCATCAGGAGTGGCCACATCATTGGATACTATTCAAATGGTCAGTGATTGGCCCGGGGATTTGAGAGGTATTCAGCAAATCCTCTCAGCAAAATTTGTTGTTTGGAAACATTTATTTTACTATATTCTTGTGATTATTAGCACAGAATAAATGAATGTATGCTCAAAAAATAAATAATGAAAGTGATTTAAATGTGTTTTTATTAGGAAACAAAGCCAAATGAAGTCACTGTCACAAATGTCTGAGTCCCACATGTGCTGTTTCCAGGGCCCTGTGATGCCGGGGAGCCATTCTGTGGAGAGGTTTGTGATAGAAGAGAACCTCAACTGTATCATCAAGACCCACTGGAAAGAACGCAAGACATGGTACAAACACACTGCTCCTCAACACACTCTGCTCCTCATTCACCACAAACACTGTTCACACACACACTGCTCCTCATTCACCGCAAACACTGTTCACACACACACACACACTGCTCCTCATTCACCGCAAACACTGTTCACACACACACACACACTGCTCCTCATTCACCGCAAACACTGTTCACACACACACTGCTCCTCATTCACCGCAAACACTGTTCACACACACACACACACACACTGCTCCTCATTCACCGCAAACACTGTTCACACACACACACTGCTCCTCATTCACCGCAAACACTGTTCACACACACACTGCTCCTCATTCACCGCAAACACTGTTCACACACACACACACACACACTGCTCCTCATTCACCGCAAACACTGTTCACACACACACACTGCTCCTCATTCACCGCAAACACTGTTCACACACACACACACACACTGCTCCTCATTCACCGCAAACACTGTTCACACACACACTGCTCCTCATTCACCGCAAACACTGTTCACACACACACTGCTCCTCATTCACCGCAAACACTGTTCACACACACACACACACACACACACACACACTGCTCCTCCATTCACCGCAAACACTGCACCATGAGCCACATGAGAGGCATCAGCCGACCACAGAACGAGCTTCAGAGATTCTGATGTTCCTGTCATTTTTGCGTCTGATTTATTCCAGTTATATGAGGTTCCAAGCTATGCAGAAAGAGCCCAGCCATTTGTTTATAGTCCAAAGGGTTCACTTATTATTGGGGAGGGTTTGACATTTGCCTGTCCCCCAGAGGCAGCCATGTTCAGAGAAGAGTGTGGTGGGTTTGAAGTACAAGATGGATATGATTTGCCTCACAGAAAAGTTACATACTAGTGCACCTTTTTTCATTTTACTGGAGGTGTTAGAAATGCCTGCTCACTGACCTGACTTACTGACCGCCCTGTGTTTTCTGTCCATTTCAGTGCGGCGCAGTTACTCAGCTATCCAGGCAAAAGCAAGATCCCCCTCAACTATCACATTGTGGAGGTGCGTCCTGTGCGCGTCCTGTGTGCGTCCTGTGTGCGTCCTGTGTGCGTCCTGTGTGCGTCCTGTGTGCGTCCTGTGCGCGTCCTGTGCGCGTCCTGTGCGCGTCTTGGGCGCGTCCTGGGCGCGTCCTGTGCCCGCCTGGCGTGCGTCCGATGCATGGATATATTTTATCTACTGGGTAACTGCTCGCGTTCCAAATAGAGAAGTGTCCAGCCCGTTGTACAGCCGCTCGTCTCCTCGTCCTCTCTCTTCGTCCTCTTTCCTCTTCCTCTCTGCTGCGTCCTTTCTGCCGTTCCCTTAACATGACTTCTTTGCTTAACAACCATAACGTTTTGAATGTTTCCTAGGTGATCTTTGGACAACTGTTCCTGCTGCCCGTCCCTCCGCACATCGACGTCATGTACACCACACTGCTCATCGAACTGTGTAAACTGCAGCCTGGCTCACTCCCACAAGTTGTATCCTACTGAAAATCACAAGCATATGTGTTATTGGAAGTTCTGTCGCCCCTCGAGGCAGCTGCTGTTGTGATTTTGGGCATTACAAAAATGAATTGATTTGAATTTTAGTGTTCATAGCAGAGTTGTGGACTTGTCTGAACTTGATGGCTGATGAACCTCTTGAGTTAAAGACATGTCCTTAACCTGGATGTCAGCTGGCCCAGGCCACAGAGATGCTCTACATGAGACTGGACACCATGAACACTGCGTGCATAGACCGGTGAGCTTTGGGTCCTCGTCTGTGCAAACCTGACCAGAAATGCCTTTCCTCTTTAACTGTCTGTTTGCCCTCAGGCTCATCAACTGGTTTGCTCACCATCTCAGCAACTTCCAGTTCCGCTGGAGCTGGGACGATTGGTGAGTAACTTCCCACTGCAAAGGAGTTTGCGCGTGGTTATTATGGTTGAACAATACTGTTACAGCAGCACCACAGTGCTCTGCTTTGGTCCGAGGTACTCTCAGTATTTCTGAACTACTACTCAAACTAAACCCTAAAGCAGCATTCACACCGCTGCATCAAAGTGTCCAGTTTACATTCACGACGCATCAGGGGTGTTTGAGCCACAGACGCGGTGCAAACCCTGCAACAATAAACAGAAATCCTCAAGACGCAGCTCTTGGAGCAAATAAAAATATTCACTTAACTCAGCTCAGTATCAGCGGGTCCCAGACAAGCCTGGAGCCCATCGCTGACTTTGTAAAGTAAATACACCTAAGCCACTTTCTCAACCTGGTCCACCATTAAGAGAAAAGCAACACAGGAAAGTAACAACTCCTCCACTGCGCATGTGCGCTGGACGTCTCAGACGCGCGTCTGCTGGTGAGGTTATTCTTTGGACGCGTGTCTGAGGCGTCCAGGACATCTGCCTTCAAATTTACAGGGGTCCAACTCTGGCCTCGGGGGCGACTTTGGACGCAGCGGTGTGAACAGCTGTGTTTTGCGCCCAAACTTTGGCCTTCAGAGGGAGTTTGAAAAAGAACACATTATGAACGATGCCACGTCTGTTTCTAGGGCCGACTGTCTCACTGTGGATCTTGAAATGCCCAAGCCCAAGTTTGTCAAAGAGGTCCTGGAAAAGAGTATGAGGTAGAGACCTTCTCCTGCGATTCTTCTCCTCTCCTATGATCCTTCTCCTCCCTCTTCCTCTGATCCCTCTGATCCCTCTACTCCCTCCTCCTCTGATCCCTCCTCCTCTGATCCCTCTCCTCCCTCCTCATCTGATCCCTCTCCTCCCTCTTCCTCTGACCCCTCTACTCCCTCCTCCTCTCCTTTGATTCCTCACCTCCTTCTCTGATCCCTCCACCTCCTCCTCCTCTGATCCCTCTCCTCCTCCTCTGATCCCTCTCCGCTTCTATCCTCCCCTCCTCCTCTGATCCCTCTCCTCCTCCTGTACATTACTGATTCTGACGTCCACTTCCTTTCCTTCAGACTGTCGTACCACCAGCGCATGGTGGACATTGTGCCCGCCACCTTCTCTGCACTTATCCCTGCAGAGCCCCTCTTTATTTACAAGTACGCAGATGAGAGCGCCTGTAAGTACTGGATCCACTGTATTACAGAAAACCATCCGAAATGTGTTCATAGCTGAAATAAGTATTGCAGAACTACAAGAATTCAAGTGTTTGATATCCCTGTCTTCCTCCTGTACTGCCAATGCTATTCTTCATCAAATGTGCTTCTAAACCGGTTGTGAGTTTTGGGCTGAATGGGGGTCTCAGTCCAATGTGGTCTGAGTGCAGGTTCCTAATGCTTCTCCTGCCTCTGTCCACAGCCTCTTTACCAGGTTACCCAGTGTCCATCCTTGTGCTAAACGCCATCAAGAACAGAGCTACCAACGAGGAGATCCTCAGCATCCTCAAAGAAGTGTCCAACCCCAACCAGGACGACGATGACGGCAAGTCAAGCTTCTGATCCTCCATTACAGCAGCATTAATTTCAACTTCAAATTTAAAATACCTTTTTTGTTTTAGTCGCAATTTAGTTGTAACATGTTTATAGTAGAAAAAGCTGGGACTCAGTTTGAAAAAAATAGACGTTTCGACTCTCATCCAAGAGTCATTGTCAATAAAAGAATTTAGATCGAGAACTCCAATATTAATACTGTTCTGTGGTAAGACCCGCCCATTGGGCGGAGCCTTCCTGAAGTAGAAAGAGTTGTTTGTTTCAACAGAAACTCCCCCCTTGTATCTACCGAGCTAGCCTATTCAGAATCTTAATGGGCTATTAGAATCCTCTTTGTCTTTGTGAGACCCTGGCTCAACCACCCTGAGTACCTGATTAGCATCTACATGGCCTGGTCCTGGTCCTCTACCTTTCCAGGGGTTCAGTAACCCATTATAAATAACAGGAAGATTAAACCTTAGCCCTCCATTTCTGTTTAAAGAAGGTCTTTCTTTTTTAACAAAAATAGCTTCCTTGACTCCTCTTTCAAACCATCTTTTCTCCCTGCTTAAAACCTTCACCTCACCGTCTTCAAACGAGTGATTAGAGGCTTCAAGATGTCCTGGTTAATGTGAACGTTTTGAAAAGCAAAGCTTGTGAGCCCTGCTGACCTGTGTGTGTGCTCCTTCAGATGAAGGCGAGAGCTTCAACCCTCTGAAGATCGACGTGTTTCTGCAGACTCTGCTCCACATGGCGGCCAAGTCCTTCAGCCACTCCTTCAGTGCCCTGGGAAAGTAAGTGTGCTCCCACCCACCTAAAGGACCTGGACCTTATAAGTCCTCACAAAGACGCAATGTTTTTTATATTGTATTGCATACATAATTCATAGTGTCATATTTGGTTAAGCCACCGGCAGTAAAATATGTCTAATTGCTTTGGAGTGCACCTGAAATGTTCTAGAAAACAAAAGGTTCTTCGGCACGGATGTCGAACTAATTTTGCTCCGTAGGCCAAATATAACATAATGGAAGATTTAGATGCAAATTCACTTTATATATTCATTCCTTTTCTACCGCTTGTAGTAAGTTTATTGATAAACATTGTTAGTCAGAGCAGCTTCACTCTGTCATGTTCACACTTTATTACACTCTGACCTGTGTTTTCACCTGTGGCTCCTGATCTGTGTTTGCACTGGTTTTGATGTTTTCCTCACAGAGCATCATCGCTGAAGTGTGTTTGCTAGCTGTTAGCTCCACATTAGCTCTAACATCCACATACAGTCTCTTGTCTTCCCGGTGTTTCCCAAACACTGCTCAAGTCAGATCTGTAAAGTTTGGAGCACGAGTCTGAGACTGAGGAGAAAGGAGAGAAGTGACTCTGAGCTGCTGATCGGTGCGGGGGAGGGGTGGGTTATGGGACTCGTAGTTCTAGCGATAAAAACACTACATCAATTGGAAATGAATAAATATAATTTTTTTATGTTTGGGGGACTAGAATCAAACGTCTGGTGGGCTGGATTCGGCCCGCAGGCCTCATCTCTGACACACCTGTTCTACACCTGTTAGAATCCTTTTATATTTTTTCTCCTTGAAGTCTACTTTCAGGCCTCTGTCGGTAAAAGCATGTTGTTAAGGGCAGAATGTGGACTTTCCCCAGCCTGAATCTCTGATTGTTCCCATAAGGTTCTGGTTCTCCTTCCCCCTTAGGGCCATTTGATCTCTTTTAACCCTCTTCTAACATTGTAGAAAAATAGTTGTAGTCATCTGGATACTTCATCCAAAAGTGATTCTCAATCTGTGGATCTAGTCTGAGAACTCTGATATTTATACTATTCTGAGCTGCGGAAGCCCTGCCCACCGAGCCAACTGATATTAGCTGGTCCTGTTAATCTCATCATCTGCACTGTACCGGATTAGCTTCTGAATGGAAAGGGCTGAACCCAGCCCATGGCGTCAATATGCTGTTGTATATTATGGATAAATTTAATCTTTAACATCCTGTTTAAAGGGGGAGAAAATCTCTTCTCCTGCTTAGAATCTTCACCTCACTGTTCAAAAGAAGGTTTGTGGCTTTAAGATGAAGATGTACAGCGCTCTAACACAGCGCCTTAGCCATTTAGGCTAATTACAACAGCACATTACAGGACTGGTAATGGTAACAAAGAAGATTAATTTATGGGAACTTAAAACGGTACTAACAAATAGATGAACAGGACAGGCTTTTATCAAGAGGTTCTGCCCTGTGGGCGGAGCTTACGTGGCTCAGAGTAAGATAAATCAGTTTGAGAATCTCTTCTGGATGATCTTTCTGAGCATCACAAAAATCAGACTCAGGGGTAAGCTAGCTTTTGTTTATCTTCCCATGGGTATTCATTTTAGGTAGTATTCATTTGAGGGTGCATTTTATTGTTGCCATGTATGATAGTTTAATCAGATCTTCTTGTGATAATACTTTTCCTCCAAACGCACAGGTTTCATGAGATTCTGAAGGCACTCACAGACACTGACGAGGGGAAGCTGCACATTGTCAAAGTGGTGTATGACGTGTGGAGGAACCACCCTCAGGTGAGCAGCACCCATGGGACTCGTTTACCATGTATGTAATGCGTGCCCTTTCTGCACCAGAACGATCTGAAGGAAAAGCCTTATTTAAGCACAAACTGCATCTGTACAATAAACCAGCAGCCACCAGAGTCCCATGGCATAATAAAGGATGTAGCCTGCACTCTTACTGAGCCTGTGTGTCCAGAGCTTTAAAGCATCCCCAACAGGTCCAACCACTCATTGAACTAAAACACAGTTAAATGAATAATAGAGGATTTTTGGTGTGTAATCTGAGTCATTTCCTCATGGCGTGGACAGCCGAGTAGTTCTTCCAGTATTTCAATAATTCCCTGCGTGCTACTGCACACCTGCAGCCTCATCCCCAGCATAGCAGCACGTTTCCCTGGCTGCGCATGCGTGGTTAATATGCCAGTGTGTGTTTAGTGAGTTCCTTCAGCCTACAGTACAAAAATGACGACAAAGACTGTTTTTTGAGCTCAGAAGAGATGGAAATCTGTGGAGACGAGAGATGATGCAATCCGTTGTGCTAATAAACAAACGTACGTGTTGCAGCGGGGCTGTTGTGTGCTTCCACACGAGGTTTGATGGGAGGCGGCCTCTCTGAAACAACAGGAGGGGGGGTTTAAAAAAGGAACAGTCGCTTGAGTTCTCAAATCGGCAAAAAATTCACAATGATGGAAAGAGTTTGTCCTTCTCAGTTTGTTCATGGCTCACGTTCAGCTCCTCCACAATCCCAGTCTCACTGAGCTGCAGAGGACAAACCAGCTCTGATTCATGATTGGTGCAGGAGCTTCAGGTCGTGACTATTGATTCTGCATTCATATGACCTCAAACTCTGAAGATCTGACCTCCGACTCCGATAAAATGGACTTGAACACAACGCGAGTTGGACTTTAACCTTAAACTCTGTTTCCAACCTTCGCCAGTTTTCAAGTGTCAGTGACGATCTGTTTGGGATTGGAGGCCCACATAGTGACAAACTGAGTGATTCAATTTAATCTTACTGATGGTTAGTTCAGCCTTGTATTCTAAATAATGAAATAATAAGCAATACAAATTAACGTAATTTTTTATTAAAATATTGCCAACAAGGAGCAACACATCCCCTGCCTCACATAATTCTCCTTTCACAATAGAGTTTTACTTTTTACACATCTTGCCAATGTGTGTTGCTGAACTCTTATCTCCGAGTCTGAGCAGATGGATGCCTTTTTAGGTTTAAACCGACTTTGAAACTGGCCACTCTGCATCAAATGATTCCATCAACCACTTCATGTCCAACGTTTCTGTAATCAAGCATAAATCAACATTACTGTGTATGATTTGAACACGTTTATCATCTCTATGGACAGAGAGGTGTCAAATGAAATACCTTAAAGTGTGACATTTTATGAAGTGTTTTCTGTTGTATGTCATTGGAGTCATTTTCTTGCCGCGGTTCCTGTGCAGATGATTGCTGTTCTGGTGGATAAAATGATCCGGACTCAGATTGTGGATTGTGCTGCTGTCGCCAACTGGCTCTTCTCTCAGGACATGGCCCACGAGTTCACCAGGTGTGTGTGTCTGTAAGAAAGTGCATGTGTGTATAAGAGCTCTGTGTAATGTCTTCCTGCAAGCCATGCAGGAAGACATGTTCACATCGCTGGGTCAAAGCTCCAGTTTTACATTAAAAGTGTGAATGAGTGTGAAGTTCACACTGTGAACGCGCGTCTTGGGCGACCAGCGTTTTTGCAGCGTGACTCCTGCGTTTTGAGCGTCCGATGCTTTGGATGCGCGGCCGACGCAGAAGAGTTGGACAAATCAGAACTTTTCTGCGGCTGCACCATCCCACTGTGATGGGATGGTGCAGTCCCATCACACTGGGAGCAGACTCTGAGAGGCTGCTCCAGGGAAGAAAGACAGGCAAATATCAGACATGTTTTACATTGAGATGACAAGCTCCACCCCCTCCACTGCAGAGTTGTAAGATCAAATGAGCCTCTATTTGTTCATTTTAGCTGCAGAGAACAAATACCTTATGAGCAACACAATTCTTCATGTCTGAAGATCAAATGCTCAATGTAAATCAGATGTTGCTTAGTCATGTTTGGTTAAAGTGTGGTTCTATGGACGATAGATGTTATTAGCAAATATACTTGGCTAATTCATGCTAAATTACTTGAGGTACATTTCCATAGGAGCAGTTCTGAGTGGACTGGTGCAGAAAAGTGCCCTTTACAGCCCCGTTTGAGGGGTCGAAAGGGGGCCATGACAGGTACTAGCTCCCAAGGAGCCTTGGCACGAATTAGGTTTGTGGAGCAGTTTAGCACCAGATAATTGGACGTGAGGGAACAAAATGTCCCAAAACATGTTCCAAAACAGAATGTAAACTTGGATGAGAACGAAACCGAAACAACAGAAACTTTATTTGTTGAACAGAAAGACTTGGCTAAACAAAATACATGTTCATCAGCCGTTTCCTGTCAACAGACACACAGTGGGGGGAAAAAGTATTTAGTCAGTCACCGAATTGTGCAAGTTCTCCCACTTAAAAAAGATGAGAGGCCTGAAATTGACATCATAGGTAGACCTCAACTATGAGAGACAATGTGATTTTCAGATTATTTTTTTTTCTCATTTTGTCTGATTTTTAAATAATTTAATTCCAAATAATGGTGGAAAAATAAGTATTTGGTCACCTACAAACAAGCACAATTTTCTGGCTGTCACAGACCTGTAACTTCTCCTTAAGAGGCTCCTCTGTCCTCCACTCATTACCTGTATTAAAGACACCAGTTTGAACTGGTTAACTCTATTAAAGACACCTGCCCACAACCTCAAACTGTCACACTCCAAACTCCACTATGGTGAAGACCAAAGAGCTGTCCAAGGACACCAGAAACACAATTGTAGACCTGCACAAGACTGGGAAGCAGCTTGGTGTGAAGAAATCTACTGTGGGAGCAATAATCTTCCAAGACATCAGCCAATCGATCAGGGGCTCCACGCAAGATCTCAGGCTGTGGGGTCAAAATGATCACAAGAACGGTGAGGACCACACGAGGGGACCTAGTGAATGACCTGCAGAAAGCTAGGACCAACGTTACAAAGGCTACCATCAGTAAGACACTACGCCGCCAGAGATTCAGATCTTGCAGTGCCAGACATATCTGGGCGAGTCTGAAATTTGCATTTGGATGTTTGGGAAGAGTATTGGGAGAATGTCATATGGTCAGATGAAACCAAAGTAGAACTGTTTGGTACAAACAAAACTCGTGGTGTTTGGAGGAGAATGAATGCTGATTTACATCCAAAAAAACACCATAGCAACAGTGAAGCATGGGGGTGACAACATCATGCTTTGGGGCCGTTTCTCTGCAAAGGGACCAGGACGCAGGCTTTTAGCTAGAGGGCCGTCTTCCCGTTTTTTGGACGGGGTATCTGGACATGTGGACGGACATTTTCGAGGGCAAGGATCGTGTAATTTTTATTAATACATTTTAGAAAAGGGAATATCATCATTAAATCGGGCCGGGAAGCGTTTGACAATAGTCCGCCATGGTCCGCGCCATGACAGCTTACTGTTTACAAGTGAAAATTTGCATGCTGCGCGCTGATTGGTCGACAAAGTTTGTGTGCTTGGCTCTGATTGGCTGCCGAGACGTGCTCTGGAAAATGCCGAAGCTCCACGTTTGCCGAACCTCCACGGCCAAATACTATGTAAAATACGGCGCGATACGCCGCCCCTTAGGGATCATCTCAAAATGGGTTGAAGCTGAAAAGACTTAATATTTTTCGTCTTGTTGAACCTACATTTCGTCGCCCCGGTTGGACGGGGTGTTTTCAAATCCTAGCTAAAAGCCTGCCAGGACGACTGGTCATGTACGTGAAAGAATGAATGGGGCCATGTATTGTGAGATTTTCAGTGCAAACCTCCTTCCATCAACAAGGGCATTGAAGATGAAACGTGGCTGGGTCTTTCAGCATGACGATGATCCCAAGCACACTGCCGCGGCAACAAAGGAGTGGCTCTGTGAGAAGCATGTCAAGGTCTTGGAGTGGCCTAGCCAGTCTCTAGATCTCAACCCCCTAGAAAACCTTTGGATGGAGTTGAAAGTCCATGTTGCCCACCGACAGCCCCAAAACATCACTGCTCTAGAGGAGATCTGCATGGAGGAATGGGCCAAGACTTACAGAAAACGTTTGACCTCTGTCATTGCCAACAAAGGATACGTAACAAAGTATTGAGATGAACTTTCGTTATTGACCAAATGTTTTTTTTTCAGCATTATTTGCAAATAAATTCTTTAAAAATCAGATGTGATTTTCAGATAATTGTTTTCTCATTTTTTCTCTCATAGTTGAGGTCTACCTATGATGTCTATTTCAGGCCTCATCTTTTTAAGTGGGAGAACTTGCACAATTGGTGACTTTTTCCCCCACTGTATATGTGCTGCATAATACTTCAAAGACAATCCAAACCCAGTGACGATTCAGAGCGGCCCTAGACGTCTGCGGGGCCAGGACTAGTGAAAAGTGGCTTGGACCCTGAATGTCTCTCAGCCTCCACTCACACCTAAGTGTCCTGCTGTAGACTGGGACCAGAGTCTGACAGAACGTAGTGACTCACCTCAAACCACACCTGCTCCTCAGGCTCTTCATTTGGGAGATCCTCCACTCCACCATCCGCAAAATGAACAAGCACGTGCAGAAGATCCAGAAGGAGCTGGAGGAGGCCAAGGAGAAGCTGGAGAAGCAGCAGCACAAGAAGGTGAGTACACCTGGACTTCACGTGGGTTTCACATGGGCTTCAGCAGTCCTAAGAGCCTAAGACGCTTGTGTGGTCCGCAGAGGGACAGTGGCGATGAAGAGGACATGGAGCGCACCAGTGAAGACGAGGAGGCCCAGCTGGAGGAGCAGATCGAGAGGCTGCAGGAGAAGGTGGAGTCGGCCCAGAGCGAGCAGAAGAACCTGTTCCTAGTCATCTTCCAGGTCGGTGTTTTTCATGAAGTCCTGTAACACAATATCAAGTTTTGTTTTGGTTTTTTGCTATGAAAATCCCTCTATCATTTTTGTAAACGACTAGCTAATAATATCTATCATAAAACATTTTACTTTGTATTGCACTTTACTTTTCAAGGACATTTCAAAGTGTCCTAATAGGCCTGTTAAAACAGAAATGTCTAAAGCTGGTGGAGTGGTTAAAGTACGGCCGCAGTCGCGGCCCCTGACCTTTGACTCTTGACCCTGTCTTGTGTCAGAGGTTCATCATGCTGCTGACTGAACACCTAGTGCGATGTGAGACGGGCAGTGTGGACATCAACACGCCCTGGTACAGGAACTGCATCGACCGACTGCAGCAGGTCTTCCTCATGGTGAGAGCACACATATACATGTATACATACATACACCTATACATATATACACCCATACACGTATACATACAAATCAGGGTTCAGATTAAGGATTTTCTCTTGTAGAGCTGCAGCTGCTAGACAATCCGTTCTTATTGCAGAGCAAAACACGAAAGTGACTAACAATATTTTCCATTGATGTAACAAGATTATTTATTTCAAATGTATTTGTAAACATTCTATTTAAAAACTCCTAACAAATGAACTTTTAAACACTTTATAAACATTAAAAAAATGTTTAAAAAGTGAGAGACAGCAGCGGGACTCGTCATGTCAACACAGCGTCCTACATGTGTCATGATGTTATTGACGAGTGATCAGTACTTTTAGGCGCTTTGGTTATACAATTGAACACACATTTTTGTATCGCAAAAGCTGTGATACAAAAGCCTTTTTTTCTGACGAACGCATCGCATTTGAGAGAAATTGCGTCGCATTTTGCGATGTGATACCGCTTATTCTGAACCCTGCATATACACCTATACATTAATTATGAAATTTCCCCATGTGGGACAATAAAGGAATATCTTATCTTATAAACGCATACATATATGTATATATGTATGCGTGTATATATGTATATGTGCTTTACATGTATGTGTTGCATGTATGTTTTACATGTGTGTTGCATGTATGTTCCAGCACCACCAGACTATCCAGCAGTACATGGGGACCCTGGAGAACCTGCTGTTCACGGCCGAGCTGGACCCCCACATCCTGGCCGTCTACCAGCAGTTTTGCGCCCTGCAGCTCTGAGACCCTCCTTCTCTTTGCACCCACGGCGTCCTCCCTTCTTTGTTTTGGACAGTAGTTTATTTTGTATGTGGCAGTAGAGTCCAGCAGGTGGATGTCCAGCAGGTGGATGTCCAGCAGGTGGATGTCCAGCAGGTGGATGTCCAGCAGGTGGATGTCCCCTGCTGACCCAATGATCTGTTTTTATATTTGTTTTATGTGGATTGGAAAATGATTAAATTCTCCAGACTCCACTTGGCTGGTGTCGTTCTTTCACCTGTCATGACCTCACAGGGGCTGAGTATAATCAGGGGTCACACCTAACTCATAAGAGCAAGTCTGTGCCTTTAGTGGCTCTGAGACATTGAACAATGATCATTTTAAACCAATTTCAATCATATTCAAGAAATTAATTTCAAATTCATAATTACATAGTAGATCATCAGTTTACATTGTGTTCATTATAAACTGTAATATAGATCTCAAACAGCTCATACTGATAGAAACATTGACTTCCTGTTGAAGTGCAGAGCTGATAAGCCCCGTCTCGTCATGGTGACAGCGTAACAGACATGTTATTCACATGTTATTCACATGTTCACATGTTTTTCTGTTTGAACATTGACTTTTTGACATTTGACAACACTAACCAAAGTACTACAGAGGACAGGGATGTGGGCGGGGATAGTGGGTAAGTGAAAACAGGCCATTTCTGAGCTCTGGAGCCTCGGTTACAGGAGAAACCCTGATTCCTCAAACGAGCAGGAATCAACCCAAATACATCTGTGGAAACATTGATGTGACCAGGTTAAAATGTTGAATGTTTCATAAGGCTGTTTTTGAATGCAACTTAGAAGAAACACTGGTAAGATTCTAGAATGATCTAAGGGGAACCTCACTGACCTAAGCAACCCTATTTTTAACGGGGTTAAGTGTGGTGAGTGGTGAGAATCAAACCAGAGAAAAAATAAAAATACAGTCATTAAATGAACGATAAAAGTTCAAGCTTGTGTTGGGAAGTAAAGATGTGGAAACACTACATTGAAAGACCCATGGACCGGAACAACTAAACTAAACCTGAGCAAATACATCAGGTGCTGCAGCTGAAGCCCAAACTAAACCTTTAAACACCAATAAAACAAACAACAATAGTCTACCCTGCAAATGAAAAGACGAGGCTTACATGTACAGTACCTGTCAGCAGCCAGCAGAAGGCAAGACTGAGCAGACTGCACTGCCTTTTAAGTCTGACTTCCTCTAGAAGTGAGGGGAGGAGATACTACGGGGGAAGGGCACCCCCTGCTGCCCGCCACATCACTTGAAGCCCACTCTGCAAGTATCAGCCACTCAGGTCTTGTTCAAGGGAAGGCTCAGATGTGGATCGAGGCCTCCTCTGTGGGTCCTTAGCGCTGTCCGTGGTGCTGATCTTTGTGCAGGGTTTAGCTTTAGAAAAGCTTTGACGTTTCAGGAGCCATTTTTGATGCCCGCCGTCCTTTATCCCCTTTGTGCAGGAGCATGAAGGCCTGAGGCATGAGGCATGGGTCTTGTGTCAGGGTCCAGTGCAAGAGAGAGAGTGGGGGTGGGCTCGGCTGTCTTTTATCTGACCTCAGAAGTGTGTCGTAGAGTGGGAGAGACTTAAAGATTATTATAGTCTGCATGGGTTTCACGGCATGTAGACTGTAGAAATTTGAGATGGCTGCGATGAAATCCACACGGCCCTTAACGGCCCCTCACGGACCTTGCGGATGCATCAAACAAACCTACCTTTGAGCAGGGGAACCTTCCATGCAATGCATGATTTTAAACCGTGACAACGTAGTGCAGCGAGGATCTTGACCCGCACAAATAGAAGGACCCACATTTCACCCATTCTCAAAGCCCTTCATTGGCTGCCGGTCTCCTACCGGATACAGTCCTGACTTTCAGAGACTTGCATGGTCAGGTCTTTGTACATCAGTAATCTGATCACACCTTACACTCGCCCTCGCTCACTGAGGTCTTTGGACCAGAAACTGCGGTTCCTCGCACTCGTTTTCGGACCAGAGGAGACAGATCCTTCCAGGCAGTTGCCCCCAGACTCTGGAATGATCTTCCTACGGTCACTGGATTCTGTTGTTACTTTTTTTTATTTAGTCAGGCCTTTTGTTGTTGCTTTAGGGACTGATTTGACTGTACATTGTTGTATGTGTATTGCTCAAATTTTGTGTTTTTGTGAAGCACTTTGTGACTTCTGTCTGTGAAAGGTGCCATACAAATCAAATTGACTTACTTACGTTTACCGATAGAACCTTTGAAACTGTGGTCCCAGCTCTCTTCAGGTCATTGACCAGGTCCTCCCATAGTTCTGGGCTGATTCTTCACCTTTCTTATCATCATTGAACCCCTCGTGGTGAGATCTAGCATGGAGCTCTAGACCAAGGGAGACTGACAGTCATCTTTAGCCTCTTCCATTATCTAAAATGCTTCAACAGTTGATCTTTCTTCACAAGCTGCTTGCCAATCGCCCGTAGCCCTTTCCAACCTTGTGGAGGTCTACAGTTTAGTCTCTGGTGTCTTCTGGCAGCTCTTTGGTCTTGCCCATGGCAGTGGGTGGAGTCTGACTGATTGTGGGGTGGACAGGGTCTTTATGCAGCTAATGAGCTCAAACAGGAGCATTTACATTAATAAGTGGAGTGGAGGTGGACTTTTTAAAGGCAGACCAGCAAGTCTTTGAGAGCCAGAAGTCTTGCTGATTGGCAGGTGTTCAAATATGTATTTGCAGAAATAACATTTCTTTTAGATTCTCTCACAGTGGAAATGCACCTACGATGAAAATTTCAGACCCTCCATAATTTCTAAGTTGGGGAACAAACCAATTGTAGTGTTCAAATACTCCTTTTCCTCTGTGTAATTCTAAATATATGTCCAGCATGTGGCTCAGCACTAGCATGAACTAGCAAGTGGCTAAAAAATCCTATTACCAAATTGCCAATTTTAAATTTGATTGATTTAGAATCTCAAGTTGAATCTTTCTGTGGAGCAAGTCCGAATCGTCCGAACTCTCTGTGTGAGGGTCAAACGGTCTCTGTCAGCCACATAAAACACAAACTGTCACAAACTCAAACCTTTCTGTTTAAATAAACTCCGGTGGAGTGATTTTTTTTTTCTTTTTACTGTCGCAATTCAAGACTTTAAGCCATACATTTAATATCCTGAATTCCGATTGTCCGATCTAGTCCAGGTTTAGTTTCGATCTAGTCCAGGTTTAGTTTCGATCTTGTCCAGGTTTAGTCCCGATCTTGTCCAGGTTTAGTCCCGATCTTGTCCAGGTTTAGTTTCGATCTAGTCCAGGTTTAGTTTCGATCTTGTCCAGGTTTAGTCCCGATCTTGTCCAGGTTTAGTCCCGATCTTGTCCAGGTTTAGTTTCGATCTAGTCCAGGTTTAGTTTCGATCTTGTCCAGGTTTAGTTTCGATCTTGTCCAGGTTTAGTTTCGATCTAGTCCAGGTTTAGTCCCGATCTAGTCCAGGTTTAGTTTCGATCTAGTCCAGGTTTAGTCCCGATCTAGTCCAGGTTTAGTCCCGATCTAGTCCAGGTTTAGTTTCGATCTAGTCCAGGTTTAGTCCCGATCTTGTCCAGGTTTAGTCCCGATCTTGTCCAGGTTTAGTCCCGATCTTGTCCAGGTTTAGTCCCGATCTTGTCCAGGTTTAGTCCCGATCTTGTCCAGGTTTAGTCCCGATCTAGTCCAGGTTTAGTCTTTCTGTTCTGGTTTAGGTCTAACTTGGTGGTGAATATGAAAATGTGAATTCTTTATAAGACTGAAACATTATTACATCAAAATGGCATAAATCTTGCCACACAGATGACTCCACAAGTTTGTTTTTACAATTCAAACATCTAAATGATAAAATAGTTTAAAGTTAATACTGCTCTGTGGAACATTCCAGGCAAAGCGACAATTTTCGCATTCCAAATTAGACGACGAGATGTTCATGCACTGTATCGTAAAGCATTTTAATGTTAAAATATCCAAACTCTACATTGAGACATGTTGTGGAATATCTGCAAACAATGACCAAAAAAGATGAAGCGGAACAGAGTTTGTCTTTCTCAAAAGGTGGATCTTTATTCACTCGAGCACAGCAAATAATCACCTTCCCTAACAAAGGAATCTGTCCCTAACCCCATAACAATTACAGAGTAAGCCTTTTATAGGCGGTGACAAACATTTGACACATATGCACATAATCACAATCAAATCAGCTCCAAAAGAGATAGGCCAGACCATCACGCCTGTGACGGTTCGAGCTATCTCATTCAGAGGTGAATCGGAGATGTTTTTCACACATAATCAGGTCCTGACGCATTAATTGGCCTGATCTTGGCTGATTAAGAGGCGCCGGACAGTACAATCAGGAACCAACATTCTTATATCATCTGCACACAGGAAAACAAGACGGATATTAATTTAATGACATGTCATGGCCTGAAACGACATCGGAATGACATGACCTGACTTTTCTCCATTACAGACATTTCTTATTCAAAGGTTAAAAAAGGTACCATATTAACAGTGAAAACTAAAAAAAAATATTAAGATGCATTGGTTTGAGCAGCTGCACACAGGTTTTTTGGTTGTTACTTTTGGTCCACAGATAGTACCATAAGCTCCGCCTCATTGTTACCAGAACGACAGAAGTGTTTGTCTTTAAATATTGAGTCAAAGAATGAAATGTTGGTGTATTTCTCGTTATTTGAGTATCAGAATTACAATTATTTCTTGATTTGAAGAATTTTGTAGCACTTTCTCAATTTAAATTGTGTGAATCGTGTGAATGACTGAATGCAATGTCAAACACCACGAATAAGAGATTAGGAATTTATATTTTTAAGCAAAAAAATCCAATTTAGTTTGCACTAACCACAAGTGTTTTTCCCAACTGATGTGCTTTGTAGTTTTTTACTGGGAACTCTGAGCTTTTTGCACACGTAAAGTGAAGGGATGTGAAACTTTGAGGATGGAGCAGCAACAGTTAAAAAGTTTAATAAAACCATTTAGTTTTCACTCAAACAGTGATGTCACACCACCCGCTGGTTCTAAATGACTCGGCCCAGAGTGGTCCTGGTTCAGCCCGGCGGATGAACTCTGGTCCGGCCCGGTGGGAGGGGCCGCTTTGGTCCCGTACCGGGCCTGTTCCTCAGCCTCCAGGCGTCTGTAGCGAGAGTGGAAGAAGAGAACGAAGATGGAGGTGAAGACGGTGCACAGTCCTGCCATCACCATCAGAGACACTGCAGAGGAGAACAGGAGGTGAGACAGACAAACCTCCAGTTTTGATGCTCAGGCTGTTCACGGCTGAACAGAACGTAAAAAATAAAGCAATAAAAATATAAGAAATAAATATATTTCTATAGCCTAGTAATAGTTGAGTGCATATTCATGCATCAACAGCAGGAACAGGAACATGGACTTGTGTTACTATCACAGACGTGTTTCTGCTCAAACTCAATATGAAAAAAAAATTATAGTTTAAAACCTGTTACCACCCACCTATTTTCGCCCTGTGCACAATGGTTGGACATACCCAAATGGCATTGCTTATTATAAGAGGATCTTATGTTCCACATGCAAGTGTGACGCATCATTAGAAAGCTTAGGCCTTCTAGTTTCTGCAGATGTGCACATGAACACTGTCAGGGCTTCAGAGCCTACACTACAGAAGCCCAAACATAAACAAAACATGTAATGGTCCTGAGCATGACATACTTCATTGTGTACTTATGCTGTTCACTGTATATGATGTTTATCTTGTTGACAACAACTGTGTAAAGTTTCAGATCTCTGGGAACAGGCATTTTGGTGCTGTTGACCTTTTTGTATCAAAAAGTATATTCGGAACAAGTGAACCAAATATGTGCCAACTGTGCCAAACTGTTTTATTACAATTTTAGCTCCTCTTTGATCATAAAACATACATTTTGATGTTTTGTAGGCCACTAATACCCATTATAACTGCTAAAAACAATGTATGTGAAAATGTGTAAATATGAATTTCCCATATAGAGGTGAAAAAAAATAAAAATAATTAATAATATTTGTATTTTATTTTTGTATTGGTATAATAATACATATATCTAACAAAATGCGCGTCCAAAAGGCTAATAAAATCAGAAAACGTGATGCGTAAAATCTAGTCGTCTCCTGCCGAAAAATCTAGACTCTGAATGTCTTTATGCACATGAATAGAGACGATTCTGTGTGAAGAAGCCCTAAGTCCCACCATTCGAAAGCTATACTCATTGGCTAGAATAATATGTCAATCAAAGTCTTCTACGTCACCATTAGCTTGCGCATTCTCAATGTAAACAGAGGAATCTCGTGCCTCGGAAGCAGTGCATTTTTCTGTAGCTAACATCTGAAGAAAAGATCGATGCCCAACATTATCTTATATGTCAAACGGGTCATTTGTTATAGACGGAGAAATGCGCCTGACGAGCGTGAAAACTTTGTTTACTTGACAATATCTCAAAATCGGATAACTTCAGGAAAAATACAAGTGGATATTATTTTTCTATGGATTCTTACGGACAGACTGAGTACAAGGATGTACAGATTGAAAGCCGTTTCGTCCGTCATAAACGGCAAACAGGTAGGACATGCGTTTGTAAAAGTTGAGACTTTCTCACAAACTATTGGCAATTGCTTCTTGGGGCATATTATTCAATGTAAATCAATGACATATTTGTTTTGTTGAGAAAATAAGCTTTAAAATGATGTATGGCTTGCTGGTATTGACCACGGAAATAAAAGTGATGATGTAAGAGAACTGGTGGATGGTAACAGGTTAAGTTACTGTTGGACATCTGTCTGAACACCACCTACTTTCAATTCCGGGGACAATTTTACAGACAGATTCATGGCTGTGCCATGGGCTCGCCCGTCTCTCCCATAGTGGCCAACCTGTACATGGAGCACTTTGAGAAGAAGGCACTGGCCTCCTTTTCAGGCATTGCCCCAAAACTGTGGCTTCGCTATGTCGATGATACGTTTGTAACAATCAAGAAACAAGAGCTGGAAGCCTTCTCAGAGCACAACAATGCTGTGGACCCACATATTAGGTTTACAAGAGAAGACGCTAAGGAGAATCGCTTGGCCTTTCTTGATTGTTCCACGATCAGAGGAGAGGACGGGAAACTCCAAATAGAAGTATATAGGAAACCTACACACACGGACCAGTATCTGCTCTTTGGCTCCAACCACCCACTACAGCACAAGCTGGGTGTGATCCGAACCTTACAACACAGAGCTCAAGGTGTGCCCACCAGCTCAGAGGGCAAGAAGAAAGAGGAAAAACATGTCCGAAATGCCCTCTCAGCCTGTGGTTACCCCGCTTGGGCTCTCAACAGAGTGAAGAGAACCAAGAAGCAGGACAAAAGGGAAACTGAACAGAGAAGGAAGGGTGTTTCTATCCCTTATGTCTCTGGCCTGTCGGAAAAACTGCAGAGAATTTTTAGACAACACGAAGTCCCTGTTTATTTTAAACCAGGAAACACTTTAAGACAAAAACTGGTTCACCCAAAGGACAAGTTGCCGACTCAAAAACAGAGCAATGTAGTTTATTCGATCCAATGCAGTGAAGAAAGCTGTAAAGAACGGTACATAGGTGAGACAAAACAGCCTCTACACAAGAGGCTCTATCAGCACAGAAGAAATACAAGTTCAGGACCTCAGAGTGCCGTGCATCTCCATCTTGAAGCCTCTAATCACTCGTTTGAAGACGGTGAGGTGAAGGTTTTAAGCAGGGAGAAAAGATGGTTTGAAAGAGGAGTCAAGGAAGCTATTTTTGTTAAAAAAGAAAGACCTTCTTTAAACAGAAATGGAGGGCTCAGATTCTATCTTCCTGGTATCTATAATGGAATACTGAACCCCTGGAAAGGTAGAGGACCAGGACCAGGCCATTTAGATGCTAATCAGGTACTCAGGGTGGTTGAGCCAGGGTCTCACAAAGACAAAGAGGTTTCTAATAGCCCATTAAGATTCTGAATAGGCTAGCTCGGTAGATACAAGGGGGGAGTTTCTGTTGAAACAAACAACTCTTTCTACTTCAGGAAGGCTCCGCCCAATGGGCTGGACTTACCACAGAACAGTATTAATATCGGAGTTCTCGACCTAAATTCTTTTATTGACAATGACTCTTGGATGAGAGTCGAAACGTCTATTTTTTCAAACTGAGTCCAGATGACTACAACTGAAGCTTTTTCTACTATGGAACACGCCTGGACGAATGAGGGATTACACCGACGTAACAGGTTAAGCTTATTTTAGTGACAAATGATTGATGTAGTGAATGAAATGAGGTCATTGTGTTTGTGTTCACGGTCACGTTAGTGTGGACACAGTCAGAGCCACCAGGGGGCAATATAGCAGGAAGCGCCAGCGTTAACACACTGTAGAAGAAGACATCAGAGAAAGCACTGCCCAGGGGACCTTGAAGTTTAAGCTTCAAAACGCTGAGTGTTTTATTACAATCAAACTCATATTCACAGATAAATTAGTCAAATGAGGAAGCGAATCTATATCGGTCTGCGGTTCAGAACCTGCTGTTGTGAAATTAAACTTTTCTTCATTTTCTTCAAAGACAACACTGCAATCACTACATGGACCATATTTCTGTGTAAATATCTCATGTTATTGTAATTCCTCATTCATCCAGGAGTGTTCCATTGTACAAAAAGATTCAGTTGTATCATCTGGACTCAACAAAACGTTTTGACACTCATCTGAGTCATTCTCAATCTGCGAATCGAGTCTGGGAACTGAGATATTTATCCTACTCTGAGGGGGCCCTGCCCACCTCCTGATAATGGGTGTTTTTGGTTTCACCAGAAACTAGCTTCTTTGTTTACTATCAGCCTCCTATTGTAGCCTGGCTTACTTTCCCTCCTCCCTGAGTAACTGATTAGCATCTGAATGCTCTGGGCGTCAACCTGTCCAGGGATTTAAAATTCCATTATAAACGACCGGAAGGTTAATCTTAAACCACCGTTTCTATTTAAGGACGGTTTTTCTTATTTAACAAAGATTTCCTCTTTAACTTTTTTGTACTGTTGACACATGATTACATCATTCCTAAAATGCTTCCTATGTGCGATAGTCGACTACTGCCCCTAGTGGACGTTGTTGGTATAAGTTTCGTTTTTCGGCCACATGCGTTCAGTCAAGCAGTGCAGCTACAGACAAAAACATCCTGTTTTCAGCCTTGTTGTATCTTTGTCCGTAAATTGAATGCTATTCTGTGTTGTAATGTTATTCTACGTTTGCATATATAAACTTATACTAAACTTGAGCTATGAATCTGTACTTCTTTGAAATGTTAGTTGTTGCTAGCTGCTGTGCATGTAGCCTTGTCCCATTTTATGTGTTCAGACCTTTATTAAGCCCGAGCCCCAGCAGGGCGGAGGGCCTAATACCAAACTGCTCAGCCCGCATGTTTGGTACCCCGTCGCCCCTGGCAAGTACAGTGAACTAGCCCATGCCGAAGGCATGGATCATGCATACTTACTCCTGCTATGACAGAAATAGTCAACAATGAGTGAATGGGCATAGCCCATTCACTCATTGTTGACAACAGCAGCGCGAAGCGTTGCATTGCTCCAAAAACCCTCCTGGCATCGTCCTGTACGCGAGAGTCCATGCCGCAGACATGGGCCATGCTTGTATCTGCTCAAATCAATGGAAATCTATGGGGAGTGGGCGGGGCATCCCGACGGAATAGGGAGTGACGAGCGCGTAAGCGCTCGTAATGATGATTCCACCCCATGGCGGCATCGGGAAGGCTTAGAGCTTTCAAACGATGTATAATTTGTTGTTATAGTGGAAACGGCTATATTGTTTTTGCTAAAAATATTATTATTATTTTATTGTTCTTCTGCTTTTTGAGCTCTAATTTGACCCCCTGAACATGCTCAAAAACTCACCAAACTTTGCCCAAAATTCAGAATCGGCGAAAAATGTTCTTTTTTCTGGGCCATTTTTTTTTTTTTTGTTAAAAAATGGCGCGACAGCGCCACCGACAAAAGCCAAAATACATTGCGCCTATGGGAGACGCCCCGAGGTCAACTTTGTCGTAGAGTTACGAAATTCGGGACACGCATTCCTCTCGTAAGGACAAAAAAATAATATTATTGTGGTCACACACCCAGACTTACCCTATGGCAGCCATCTTCCTTTGAAAATGAAAACACGCTCAGTCAGCAATTTTTTCACGTTACACTTTAACAAACTCCTCCTAGGGCGTTTTGCCCACCGACTTCAAAATCGGCGTATGTCCTCTGGACAAGTGGGGCATCTAAAGTTATTCAAATTTTTGGGATACCTTTTACGGTCTGTGTGCGGCGCAGCCGCAAAGTTGGACAACTTATTTTGGGATATTGCAAAACTAAAAATTGCTCCCATTTCATCAAAATTTGAATCAGTTGTTAAACTTTCAAGTTTGGACCAGTTTACGATGACAAAATTGAAATGGTCGCGATAGCGCCCCCTACAGAGTGACCTTTAAATTAACATTGAAGGTCAAAAATTTGTTTTACCAAAATGTTCTAAACTTTACCCAAAATTCTATTTTGGAGTCCCGATCAAAAAAGCCAATCAGACAAATGCCTTAATTTTTTACGGCGTAGTCGTAGCGATGACAGAAACCTCCCATGTTATCCCTATGGGAAAACCGCAAAATCTCTCAAATTACCACATTTTTATGTTTCACACTTTAACGAACTCCTCCTAGTGCGTTTTGCCCACCAACCTCAAAATCGGTGTACGTCCTCTAGACAAGTGGGGCATCTAAAGTTATTCAAAGTTTAAAGATAACATTTACGGTCTCTGTGCAGCGGAGCCGCAAACTTTTCTCAGAATTTGGACTATTTGAAAACAGCGAAATCTCTAAAATGACCACATTTTTACGCTTCACACTTTAACGAACTCCTCCTAGGGCAATTGCCCGATCAAACTCATATTTGGGGAAAATCATCTACACAAGCGAGGCATCAAAAGTTATTCATATTTTGATTTTAAGTGCTACGGTCTCTGTGCCGTGGAGCTGCAAATATACTGTCACAGATGGGAAAAACGCTAAATCTATGAAATGTTCACATTTACGCTTCACACTTTAACAAACTCCTCCGTGGGCAATAGCTCGATCAAGCTTCACTTTGGGAAATATCATCTACACAAGCGGGGTATCAAAAGTTATCCATATTTATATTCTAAGTGTTCCGGTCTCTGTGCGGTGGAGCAGCAAATTTGACTGACACTTGTGTTCATTTGCACTGGATTGGCCATGTCCAATGTGTCGCCGTATGTCAAGTTCTTTTTTAATTCAACACACAATAAGGGCGCCATCTTTATCAAGTCGAAAGCGCAGAGTCGGAAGGCCGGCGGCCCGCGAGGGCCGTTGGATGCCGCTTGCGGCTTTAATTTTATTTGTTCTCACATGTTGTCGTACAACTGATGTAAAGGTACATCTATAAGGTTTACAGTTGTAATTCATTAATTTACATGTAGTAAGTCAATGTACCAACCTTTTATTTTACATGTACTTTTTCACGCTTTTATGTGTTTTGTTACAGTTTTACATAAATAATTACGAAAGAGACAAGTTGTGGAGAAAAGCGTCTGAAAAGCGATTAAAGACAAGTCTTCTCTGCATGGTCGTTGGACTCTCTTTTTTGATGTTCGCTATCTGTTTTGCCCTGGTAGTGACACCACAGTGAGGACAGAATATCTTTCAAACCATCTTTTCTCCTGCTCAGAATCTTCTCCTCACTGTCTTTGATAGAGCGGTTAGTGGCTTTAAGATGAAGATGCACAGCGATCTGTGGTCCTGAACTCCAGTGTTTTTGTGTCAGCATCTTGTCCTCAGGGTGAACCAGTTTTTGTCTTTACTGACCTCTCCAGCTCTGGGGTCCCTCTCCACACACAGAACCAGGGGTGGGGGCCAAGGGCGTGGTCAGACCCTGCAGCAGGACCATGTAGACCACAGACTGGACCTGACTGTTGGAGAAACACAGGTTGTTAATATTAGTAGATTAATAAAGTAGATTATATCTCCTGTAATAGTTTATTGGTGGTTTTGGGTTCAAATCCTCACCTCATTTTATTTGAGTTTGTATGCTTGTTTAACATATTTTTTCTACCATACTATTTATAAATGTAAATGTTATATGGGTTACAGAAAAGGTGAAAATAAGAAAAATACTTTATGCATTTTTCTTACTTTCACTTTTTGTAAATAGAATATACAAACATGACTAAAACACTCTTTGTACAGTAGAAATGCGTTTATTTGGGCCCCAAGAATAACCAGGTGAAAACATTTTTCTCACTAGTTATTTTACAGTGAATACAAATTATCAAAACGTACCAAAACAACCAAGCATTTAGTTAGTTTTGTATTACTACTTTTGTATGTAACCACACTGTTATGTTTGTGCCATTTCTGTTTCTCTCCCTTCTAAAAACAGAAGGTAGGAGGGATTCTTTCAGTGGACTCATTTCTAACTTGGACTAGTCTATTTTCTACAGCAATTGTCCTACCTTGCCCTGCCCTGCCTTGCCCTACCTCCTACCCAGGGCCGGCCCAGCCTATAAGCGAACTAAGCAGCCGCGTAGGGCCCCGAGGCGTTAAGAGGGCCCCTAATCTGGCAACCCGTCTTATGCGAAGTGCAAGAGCAGCGTGCACCACTAGTGTAGTAGCGCTGCTGGCGCGGCAGCGCACACAGCGGTAACATATAACGCACAAACCGCATTTATTTGTAATGACAATCTGGCAACCAAGACACCAAACCTGCGCTGATTGGTCAACTTCATTGTGCGCGAGGAGAACGAGAGCAAAACATAAAAACAGTACGTGGTCATTATGTCCAGAAGAATATGTAAACGAAAGAAGAAACTTCTTGATGATGTAAAGAAACTGCAAACTCAACAACACTTTCCAGGTATTGAACTTCTCTTACAAAGAGACGGTTAATAATGCTGTTTGAAACAACACGATTCTGTCACGTTAGTTTGCTCAGGCTGGAGGCGACGAGAGCTCTGCCCCGCACACAATATGTCTGAATGAAAGATAATAAGTTTAACATTTACACCAGCCAGGCAGTGTTAGCTGCAGGTGAGGCCGGTGAGGGGCGTCTATGCCCCGGGTCACTAAGAGGCGGAGATCCGGTCCGGACGAGCGCCGTCTCGTCCAGAACTTCTGACGTGAAACTTTGGTGTGAACAGTGTGCGGCCCTGTCCCGGGCCCCTGAGCAGGGCCCCTGTCCCGGGCCCCTGAGCAGGGCCCCTGTCCCGGGCCCCTGAGCAGGGCCCCTGTGCAGCCTCAGTTAGAGATGAGCGGGTTTGAGTTTGCGTCCCTCTCTCTCACATCACCATGTGTGAGATCAATCGTGACTCGTTGTGTCTGTTTTACTTTGACTTCTTAAAGTGGAATGAGAGGAACATAAAGGTTTATGCACGTAAGGTCCATCAGCCAATCACATCGCAGCATTGTTTCATGCAGGAGTCCAGTGTCTGATGTTCTGATCAGAACAAACATTTATATTGTAATTCACTTTTAATAGAGCAATAAAATATTTCAATTTATTTAAAAAGCATCATTAGACTATTTGTTATAAATTATAATAAATTCATAGTGAAAAATAACCAGACATATTAAAATTACGTCTGTTATAGAATAATACTATATATTTTTATACAAAAGTGGCAAAGTTGCAGAAACGCAGTCTCTTCACTATAGCTAGATTTGCACCTTCACTTCTAGTTCTGTTCATTCTCTGGGAATAACATGTTTGCACTGTTTTATCAGTGTTAATTGTTAATCAAGCAATGCTTATGCCATTTGTTTAATTTAATATAACTTGTTTTGTCACTTTGGCAAGAAGGAACATTTGGGAACAGTAAAAGATAAATTAGTAAAGATAACTATTACTTTTACATTTTCAGTTAAAATGAATCAATTTGACCATAATTATTTATCATAGCCAATATTGTATTGAGTAATTAAGTACACTAATGTATTAATAACTGGCTTTAATCATTTTCTCCTGGCACAGTTTCATCACATCATCATTTTATAGCATTACAACCTCAACATTTTACTCTTACTTTAGCCGGCTGGACCACATTAAAATGCAGCAGACCCCCCTGTTCATTCATTTAAACTAATGTGGTAATGTGGCTGTCGACCCTTAACGGCCACAAATACGCCCAAAAATATATCTGGGATGTGTGTTATTTGTACAGGGAGTAGAGGTGATGTCGGCGGAATACCAAGTTGCATTGTGGGATTTAAGTTATCAATATTTGAGCTTGTGAGGTGCTGAGAATAAACTAACTGGCAAACGCATGCCCTGGCGTTTTGGTGCGCTTTGTTTGCGTTGAAAAAAGTTCCCATATGTGAATTGTTTACTGACAATGGCAATAAAACTGATTCTGATGACGTGGTGAGGGCCCCCAAAAATGTTTTTGCTTAGGGCCCCCTGAAGGCTTGGGCCGGCCCCTGCTCCTACCTTGCCCTGCCTTGCCCTGCCCTACCTTGCCCCGCCCTGCCTGCATGGAGCAGGTCACATGTCACAGGAATTACTCCAGAGTCATTTTATTGCATCCTACTTTACAATTCTGTTTAAGCTTTTGATTTGTGTTGTGCTCGGTGACCCACCCTGAGGTGAAGATGAGCCCCGCGGAGGTGGCCTCTCCCACGGGGTACGAGCACTCCACCGACAGCTCCATGGCAATGGGGTAAACAGAGAACCCAAAGAACCCAAACAGGGAGCAGACCACAGCCACCGCAGCCTGCTGCTGGGGCATCAGCGCCACCTGCAGGAGCAGAGAAGTTCATGTAGAGAAGCAGAGGGGCAATTGAAGCCCTGTTGTTGTGGGTTTGAGTTCTACAAAAATACATTTAATTGATGAATAAATAAATAATCAAGATTTAGATTTTTTTACTACATTGTATTTTGTCTAGAGAATTGGTATAAATCTTCTCTTAATTTTCTGAACTTAAACAAGATTATTAACACACAAATGTCTTCCCCACCAGTCTGAACTCTGCTCCAAACCACATGCTTTTCTGACAGGATTGGCTGTGGAAGACAAGAAGACAAGTATTTTGCGATGAAAAATAGAAATGGTTGAATCTCAATCTTAAATAGAATTTGATTAATTGCAAAGCACTAAATAGAACAATGATATATTTGTATAACTGCATATACTGTAGAGCAGGATTGTCAAACTCATTTTGGGCCGCGGGCTGAATTTCGACACTCGAAACGGCCAGACATAACGTATAAAAGAAAACAATAAAAAATATAAGACATAAATATATTTCTATATCCTAGTAATAGTTCTTTGTGGACACTGTTGCACAAATCTGCAGCAGGTGAAAGACTGAGTCTATTCATGCAGCAGCAGGAACAAGAACATGGACTTGTTATATGATTTCTGATATGAAATGTTCATATCACAGACATGTTTCTGCTCAAACTCAATATGAGCTCACTATTTTTAGTTTAAGCTTATTTTAGAGACAAATGATTGATGTAGTGAATGAAATGAGGTCATAGTGTTTGTGTTCACGGTCACGTTCGTGTGGACACAGTTAGAGCAGCTTCACTCTGTCATGTTCATACTTTATTACACTCTGACCTGTGTTTTTACCTGTGGCTCCTGATCTGTCCAGGTTTGCTCTGGTTTGGATGTTTTCCTCACAGAGCATCATCACTGAAGTCTGTTTTCTTGTTGTTAGCTCCACATTAGCTCCATTTTTAGCACAGCTCTAACGTCCGCAAAACCGTCTCCTTTCTTTATTCCAAGTGTTTCCCAAAACCACACGTCTCTTTCCTCATCCAGACCTCTACTCAAGTCTGTAAAGTGCGCAATGCGCATCAGTGCATAGCTGGAAATTATTAAATATAAATTAGAAATGTTCGGCGGGCTGGATTAAAACGTCTTGGGGGTCACATGTTTGCATCTGTGCTGTAGAGCATCAGAGACTGCAGATAGGTCCTCAAGAGCAGTGGTTACAAACATTTCAGCACTGGGGCACCCTATACATACTTTTCCTAAGCCAAGGCACCCCTATGTTTTACATTACATTTAACTTAAAAGGCAAACCTTTTGAGGTTTACCATGAGTCATGCCTCCTTTTGAAATGTGCCAAGATAATTTTCTGGATGAAGGCTTAGTCAGGTCTGTCAGGCTGCGGTTGTCTATATTACGAGTTCACCTGGGGAGATTTGATATTTCTATGCGAGAGGAGATCTCCACAGGGCTGTGTACTTTCTCCCCTGCTCTTCTCCCTGTACACAAACTGCAGCCATGACTCCGTAAAATTGATCAAGTTTGTGGACGACACCACCCTCATCGGGCTCATCTCGGATGGGGATGAGTCTGTCTACAGGAGGGAGGTGGACGACTGGTGTCCTGGTGCAGCGGTAACAACCTTGAGTTCAACGCCCAGAAGACAGTGGAGATGATCGTGGACTTCAGGAAAGTCACAGCCCCCCAGCCTCCCCTCACCATCACCACCCTCCGCTTTCTTGGCACCACCATCACCCAGGACCTCAAGTGGGATCCCACCAACAGCTCGTGTGTGTGTGTGTGTGTATAAAAGAGAGCCTACATGTACCACAGACCCCTCTCTCTGTAGAGCAAACATTAACAGTGTCAAACACAGTGTGCTGCTCACCACAGAGAAAGCAGCGCAGGCCATCGCGCTCAGGCTCAGGTTGATCTTTGTCACTTCAATGAACTTCTTGGTTCTGTCCACGTAGACCCCGAGCACCGCCGCTCCCACAATCCCCCACACGATGAAGAGCGCCCCACACAGGCCAGCAAAGTTCTGCAACCACATGACACCTGCTCTGGTGAACTTCTACTGGTACACGTGTAGGAGTACCCTGTATGTACAGTATACTCACATAAGAGTACCCTGTATATTCATATAGGCAGACAGTGTGATAGATTAACATTCCTCAAATCTGTGAGCAGCTTTATGATATCAAACTTTCTTAATGAGAAAATAAAGTTAATGTGACTTAAACAGATAAAAAACAGGTTTACTTCTTTGGAATGTGAATACAACTGTGAAACAAACAATGTAAAATAACAATCATCATTTTTAAGTTCTGATCCTAGTCTTGACTCTTGACCCTACATAGTGCCTGCACTTACACAGGGGTACCCACGCTTACACAGGGGAACCCACGCTTACACAGGGGTACCCACGCTTACACAGGGGAACCCACGCTTACACAGGAGTACCCACGCTTTCACCAGTACCTGCACTTACATAGGAGTACCTGCACTTACACAGGAGTACCTGCACTTACACAGGAGTAGCCCTGCACTTACACAGGAGTACCTGCACTTACATAGGAGTACCTGCACTTACATAGGAGTAGCCCTGCACTTCTCCCTGCACTTACATAGGAGTACCTGCACTTACACAGGAGTACCTGCACTTACATAGGAGTACCTGCACTTACATAGGAGTACCTGCACTTACATAGGAGTAGCCCTGCACTTACATAGGAGTAGCCCTGCACTTACATAGGAGTACCTGTACTTACATAGGAGTACCTGTACTTACATAGGAGTACCTGCACTTACATAGGAGTAGCCCTGCACTTACATAGGAGTACCTGCACTTACATAGGAATAGCCCTGCACTTACACAGGAGTACCTGCACTTACATAGGAGTACCTGCACTTACATAGGAGTAGCCCTGCACTTACATAGGAGTACCTGCACTTACATAGGAGTACCTGCACTTACATAGGAGTACCTGCACTTACACAGGAGTACCTGCACTTACATAGGAGTAGCCCTGCACTTACATAGGAGTACCTGTACTTACATAGGAGTACCTGTACTTACATAGGAGTACCTGCACTTACATAGGAGTAGCCCTGCACTTACATAGGAGTACCTGCACTTACATAGGAATAGCCCTGCACTTACACAGGAGTACCTGCACTTACATAGGAGTACCTGCACTTACATAGGAGTAGCCCTGCACTTACATAGGAGTACCTGCACTTACATAGGAGTACCTGCACTTACACAGGAGTACCTGCACTTACATAGGAGTACCTGCACTTACATAGGAGTACCTGCACTTACATAGGAGTAGCCCTGCACTTACATAGGAGTACCTGTACTTACATAGGAGTACCTGCACTTACATAGGAGTACCTGCACTTACATAGGGGTAGCCCTGCACTTACATAGGAGTACCTGCACTTACATAGGAGTAGCCCTGCACTTACATAGGAGTACCTGTACTTACATAGGAGTACCTGCACTTACATAGGAGTAGCCCTGCACTTACATAAGAGTACCTGCACTTACATAGGAGTAGCACTGCACTTACATAGGAGTACCTGCACTTACATAGGAGTACCTGCACTTACATAGGAGTAGCCCTGCACTTACATAGGAGTACCTGCACTTATATAGGAGTACCTGCACTTACATAGGGGTAGCCCTGCACACAGAGGATCTGGTCGAGGAGGGAGGAGAAGCAGGTGAAGGAGGCGATCCCAGCTCCCAGACACAGCATGAGGATGAGATAAGCTCTGTTCTTCATCAGCTGTACACAAACAGAACCACACGCACACGCACACACACACACACACACGGACACGCACACACACGGACACGCACACACAGACAAGCAGACGCACATACACACACACACACAAACAGACACACGCACACACACACACACACACACACACACAGACACGCAGACGCACATACACACACACGCACAAACAGACACACGCACACACACACACACACACACAGACACGCAGACGCACATACACACACACGCACAAACAGACACACGCACACACACACACACACACACACACACAGACAAGCAGACGCACATACACACACACACACAAACAGACACACGCACACACACACACACACACACACACACAGACACGCAGACGCACATACACACACACACACAAACAGACACACGCACACACACATACACACACACACACAAACAGACACACGCACACACACACACATACACACACACGCACAAACAGACACACGCACACACACAGACAAACACACGCAGACACACACACACACACACACAGTAAGTATTTGTCACACTTGTGGACCTTTGCTACTCACTGCTGTTACATGCACAGAGAACGCCATGGGCTCAACAACACACAGTAAAGGTGCACACACAAAGTCAAAATGCGTTGGACACCTGAAAGTGCACGATTAGCACGCTCCTAGTTCATCCTGATGACCATCATCTGGACACTGTTTCCACTTTCATCCATTCTCAATCTGTGGCTCTAGTCGGAGAACTCTGATATCCTACTCTGAGCTGTGTAAGCCCTGCCCACCGGGCGGAGCCTCCTGATAATAGCCTGTCCTGTTTATCTATTTGTTTGCACCGTCTCCCCTGAAACAAATTTTCTTTGTTACCCTAACAGCCCTGTAATAATAAATTGATTACATAAATCTTCGTTTCAAAGGGATTCTCTTTTTAAGGCTATTACCCTACAGCGCTGCGGGCGCTGCGCTGCGGGCGCTGCGCTGCGGGCGCTGTGCTGCAGCTGGTAAAAGTGTTCGACAACAGACAGCGTGTTTGCCATAAGAGCAACTCGCTATTTCTGAGGAGAAAACTGCCTTATGCATGGATAATATTCTGGAGCAGAATCGAAACTTTATGGACCTGATGGAATTACCTGAAAAGTTGTGGAAATTCTCAGCGCTGGACACAGAGACATATACATACATATACATACATATACATACATATACATACATATACATACATATACATACATATACATACATATACAAACATATTTGATTTACGACTATGAACAATTTAGGCAAATACTATGAGATAAGATGAGATAGAAGATAATCCTTTAATGTCCACACAAGGGGAAATTTCGTTGTTATGGTTGTGATGAGAGAAGCCAAATTACTATACTTATTAAACTTTTTAAACTTTTTATCATTGCAGCTCAGGGTTCACTGACAAACATGGACATTTACTTTCAAACACATCTTATCCGCCCAGTCGCGTCCTGGAGCATGTTGAATGTCGTGTTCAAATTGAACTCTCCGGACTCTCCTGATTGGCCCGGTCCACTTTGGATCGCTTTAATGGTCCTGTTCACAGTGGACCATAACAAAAGCACTGGTGCTGGTCCGCGGTGGAGTCCACGTCTGAGCCCAGTCTGCTCCAGCTCTGTTACATGCAGCAGGAAGAACACTTCTCCACATGTGTCATTGGCTTTGACATTCCAATCAAGACGCCTCCATCCTACTTCACAGGTTTACCGTACTTTTCTGACTTTAAGCCGCTATTTTTTCCCTACGATTTGAACCCTGCGGTCATTATAATAGTGCGTCTAATTTATAGATTTTTATTGACAAACGGCCACCAGGGGGCAATATAGCAGGAAGCGCAAGCGTATGACACACTGTAGAAGAAGACATCAGTGGAAGCGCTGCCCAAGGGACGCGTCCTGTTTTCTATATTTTAAGCTTCAAAACGTGATGCGTTTTATTACAATCAGACTCATATTCACAGAGAAATGAGTCAAATGAGGAAGTGACTCTAGACACGGTTGAACACAAAGACACACGTGGAGCGCGGACATGTGATATACAGCAGGCTGCGGTTTAGAACCTGCTGTAGTGATGAATGAATGAAACTTTCTTGGACAGACCTGACTCATGAGTCAAAAGACAAATGGAGCATATTTCTGTGTAAATATCTCATGTTACAACACAACACTCACTCGCTTCGAGCTCCGGAGCAGATGATCCAGATGCGAAGACAGACACAGGTCAATCATCTCACACAGAGTCATCAAGGACAGAAGTTAAACTTCAAAATGCTGTGTGTTTATTACAATCCAACTCATATTCACTGAGAAATTAGTCTAATTAGTCCCACAGCACAACGGACCCCGGGTGCACCGCGAGACCCCCGGTTAAAAGGACGCATCACTACCGCGTTTATGTATTAATATCTCATGTTACAAGGTGGGCACCTGCGGCTTATTGACAGGTGCGGCCCGTATATGAACAATCGTGTGTGCGCGGCTTTTATTCAGGAGCTGTACAGCACGAGAAGTACAGTACATGTGTGTTGGAAAATCTGTCTAAATTGGACAAGGCTAGTTATCCGGTTTTCCTGGTGTTCATGTGATGAAGCTCACCAGTTTGAGTCCGTGGAAGAAGGGCTCGGAGCTGGACTGGGCGCTGGGAGAGGGGGCTGTGGGGGGGGCACTGCTGCGGACCCCCACTGTAGCCAGCAGACAGCTCACACAGGCTGGCACCGTGTAGGCCAGCGTCTGAGGGGGAGCCATGGGAGGAGGTCAGCACATGGGCACAGAAAGAGAGGGGGGGAGAGGGGGAGGGAGAGAAGGGGGGAGGGAGAGAGAGCCGGAGAGAGAGAGAGGGGGGAGGGAGAGAGGGGGGTAGAGAGAGACTCACGATGGTGGGGATACCCCCGTAGTCCACCAGCAGAGGGGACAGGACGTTGGCCAGCAGCAGGCCCAGAGGGTTCGCTGCACACAGAAGAGAGAGGCTCATATACAGGCCCTAGGGCTTGAGACTAACACTGTCTCGTCCCAGGGACGGAAACAAAAGAGCTTTTCTCTGGGACAGTCTCAAGATGGACTCCTCCTTCAGATGGAGATGCAGCACATTCATCATGATCACTATTTAAAGAGTTTTAAGAGTGCCACAGTGCAAATATTGCCATCATGTTACGCGGTGTTAATGAGAGCCACCTGCATGTGTGTGTTTTGCCCCGCCTCCCTCCTCTCAGAGCAGGGCCCCGTGACTAGAGCAGGGGCCACAGGGGTCTCTATGCAGTACGCTCCCTTAGTTTAACTCTGCAGACGAGGCTTAAACTAGAGAGCTGAGAGCCTCATGCTGCTCACACACAGCTCAGCTGCACATGAAACTCATCAAACGCTTTTAATAACCACAATTTATTAAATATATATATATTTATGATGAAGAAATGGCAAACTAAAATGGGTGAAACTAATAATGCATTAAATAGATGTTTAGTATTTACCCACATATTAATCGACATATTATGTTGATTAGCAGAAGGTACTGGAAATACTTAACTACTAAAATTTAAATGAACAAATTTACTTACGTTTAAGGACCCCAAAAAGTGAGTCTGGAGCACAGGGGCCTCATCTATAAAAGGAGGAACTGTGTAGGAACTCTAAGTGACCACTAGAGGCGTGCGCCACGCAAACTCTTGATTTATTTATTTAACACTGAGCGTTCTCCACCTGCAGCTGTCAGAGTGTTGCGGGGTAGTACCACATGTCAGGGTGATGCAGGGTACTCACACATGTCAGGGTGATGCGGGGTAGTACCACATGTCAGGGTGATGCGGGGTACTCACACATGTCGGGGGGATGTGGGTCATTCACACATGTCGGGGGGATGTGGGGTACTCACACATGTCGGGGGGATGCGGGGTACTCACACATGTCGGGGGGATGCGGGTTACTCACACATGTCGGGGGGATGTGGGGTACTCACACATGTCGGGGGGATGCGGGTTACTCACACATGTCAGGGGGATGCGGGTTACTCACACATGTCGGGGGGATGTGGGGTACTCACACATGTCGGGGGGATGCGGGTTACTCACACATGTCGGGTTGATGTGGGTCACTCACACATGTCGGGGTGATGTGGGGTACTCACACATGGAGGCCAGCATGTTGGCGGTGGCGCGTTGGTGCTCGGGGAACCACAGCGCTGCCAGTTTGGTGGGGGTGAAGATGATGAGGGGCTGAGCCAGAGCACTGAGTGTCTGTCCCAAGAGTACCACGGGGTACCTGCTCGAGGCAAAGTACTCAGACAGGGCTGCACCGACGAAACGCACCAGAGCTCCTGTCATGTTCAGCCAGGAGCCCACGATCAGCTGCAGCACAGAGAGAGACACATTCACCACCAGAACATAAACTGGTGCTGCATTCCAGTCGCTCTCGGAGGTTGAACCTCAGACCTCAGAGTGATGTTGTCGCCAAGTTTCCTAAAAACAAGCTATAATAAAAATAATTTACTGTTTACATTTAATTTTATAAAGGATTGTTTGTGAGTGACTATTTGCATTATTTGACTTAACCACTGTGTAGACGTTAGCAACATTTGCATTCATAACTCCAGAGGCTCAACGGCAGCACAGGTTCTCAGACTAAAGGGAAAATAACACAAGTACGAAAAAGATTATAGCTGTTGGATTTTTTACTATAAGATAAGCCTTTATTTGTCCCACAATGGGGAAATTCCAGGGTTGCAACACAAAGTAGGTACAGAAGTAAAAGAACAGATAACTTATTAAAAAAACACTTTTAATAGAAAAGCTCTTATAAAAACTCTTATAAAAAACCTCTTATATTCTTAATAAAAAGTAAAACAAATTAAAAATAAGAGTAACAAAAGTAACACTCTTATTTACAGCAGTTATATGAACGGAGAATATTGCACCAATAAGATAGACAATATGTCAGAGAATTGCACTTGATTAAGTCTTTCAAATACAGGGCATCGCTATGTTAGATTTTCTAACTGGGACTCTTCAAGTAGGAAGGCTGTTTCAGTGTGAATTTACAAGTTGGAAGGCATTAGACAAAAGACACGGATGTGCAAACACGCACTCTTGCTGTGAGGGGGCTTGTCTCTCAACAGACCTGACTTGTAACTTTTCTGGTTAAATAAACTGTATTCTCAATCATATTCTCTCCATTTGAGTTGGTGCAACTATCAAAATAGAAAGGCTACAATTGTGTAGATAAGGGGATGCCCTGTGCAAAGAACAAACCTGTCTTTCTTTCTTTCTTTTTTTTAATGTGTACATGTAGTATACACTTCTACAAAGATGTTCTGAAATACAAGGGATTCTTGTTTTAATTTATCCGTTCATGTTTCAGTCTTTTTCTCAAATGTCAACACAAATCGTGATTTGATTGTGCAGCCCTAACAGATATAATCTTTGCTTTGAACATTACAGAAAAAAAACAGTCATTAAGCAGGGCCCTAAACATCTACGAGACGCTTCATCTGAGCAGGTAGCCTCCAGTTCTACTGTAAGAAACCTCAGAGTCTTATTTGACCAGGAGCTCTCATTTAAAGCTCATATAAATCAAGCCTGTAAAACAGCCTATTTCCATTTGCACAATATAGCCAAAATCAGAAGAATCCTGCCTAAAAGCGATTCTGAGCAGCGTGTCCTAAAATTCAGAAGCAAGATTACTAACAGGAACTAAAAGAAGAGCGCACATTACGCCAGTGCTGGAGTCACTTCACCGGCTCCTGTCGAGTTTAGAATCAAATTTAAACTCTTCCTCCTGATTTACAAAGCCATAAATTACATGGCCCCATCCTACCTCAAAGATGCTATAGTACTATATCATCCAAACAGAGCTCTTCGCTCTCAAAATGCTGGCCTTCTGGTGGTCCCAAGAATCTCTAAAAGCACAGTAGGAGGTAGAGCGTTTAGCTACCAAGCTCCTATGTTTTGGAACCAGCTCCTGTCCATGTTAAAGAGGCCGGCACAGTCTCTTCATTTAAGACCAGACTTAAAACGTTCCTCTTTCAAATGGCTTATGGTCAGGCCAGTTTCAGCTATGCTGCCCTAGGAGCAACTATGCTGGGGGAAGTATGGCAGCTTGAGCACTATCCTCTACTTCTGACTACTTATTCTTGCAAACTGTTCATTGCCTTTTGTTTTTCTCATTCCCTTCCATCCCTGAGGACCTGTGGACACAGATGCTCCGCTCCTGGTGAAGCGGTCTCTACCCCATATGGATGGTCCTTCATCTGCCTGAAAGATCTGGTTTTCCTCTTGAAGAGCTGGTTCTCCTCCTGAAGAACTAGTTTTCCTTCTGAAGAACTGGTTCTCTTCCTGAAGAACTGGTTCTCCTCCTGAAGAACTGGTTCTCCTCCTGAAGAACTGGTTCTCCTCCTGAGTGGCTCCAGCTCCACTGTCTCCCTTGCGTCCGTCTGTCAGTCTGTGAGAGTCAGAGCTCTCCTTCACTCTGGAACCTTCTACTTTTTCCCAAGGAGGTTTTATGTAGTTTTTCCTGGAAAGAGGACTCTGGAACATCGTCCTTCGCCCCCATGGACATTGTTCAATCCGTTTTTCACTGTCGCCCTCAGAGGAAACTGTTGTGATTTTGAGTGTTACAAAAATAAATTGAATTGAATTGCATAAATGATGACCTTCTGGTGGTCCCAAGAGTCTCTAAAAGCACAGTAGGAGGTAGAGCGTTTAGCTCCCAAGCTCCTGTGTTATGGAATCAGCTCCTGTCCATGTTAAAGAGGCCGACACAGTCTCTTCATTTAAGACCAGGCTTAAAATGTTCCTCTTTGAAATGGCTTATGGTCAGGCCAGTTAGGAACAGAAATATAAAGCTACAGTTTCAGCTACGCTGCCCTAGGAGCAACTATGGGGAAAGTATGGCAGCTTGAGCACTATCCTCTGACAAACACAACTTTTCTCATCAACATTAATATCTGATTTCACTTGTAGTCTGTTCATTGCTGTTCACATCTGCTGATGCTGACCCTCTTCATCTGCCGAAAAGTTCTTCTTCTGCCTCAATAATCTGTCTCCTCCTCATGGGAGTGGGAGCTCTTCTTCACTGTGGGTCTCCTCGAGGTTTATACTGTTTCCCAAAGAGGTTTTGTAGTTTTTCTTGCAGGAGGGTCAAAGGTCAGGGGATGTTGGGACATTTGCAAATTCCCTATTAACAATGTTTAATCTGTTCTCACTGTTGCCCTATGAGGAAACTGCTGTTGTGATTTTAGGCGCTACAAAAATAAATGTTATTAAATTGAGTAAAACATATCTCCATAACTTCCAGTTACAACGTTGGTCTACAAAGAAATGCATTCCCTTCGCTGCCATTTCACCACATAATCCCAAGATAGAAGGAACAAGAGATGAGTGAACACTGACAACACAAGACAGGTAATGCTACAGGACCTAAACGATGAAAGCTGTCGGACCGTGACCTCGGTGGAGAACAGAATGACTTATCCCTACCCGTCCTCTGGGATGCTGCTAAAGCAGTTTTGAGAGGAAATATTATAGCCATTTCCTCTGCAAAAAAGAAACAAGCTAAATGATCTGCAAGAAAAACTAAAAATGCAACAGGAAATTAAAAAGATAAGAGGAAAAAATAATGATCTGACTTCACAGGAAATAGAAAATGTTCTTTATCAAACAATGATATTATGAGAGTGGATCAAAATATTCAAAATTATTAGCCTGGGAACTTAAAAAAAACAAGCAGAAAGGACAATTTTGAAAATACGAGACAAGCAAAGTAATGTAAAGACCCAATTAAATCAATCACCATTTGAATCTTTCCAGAAGAAGAGGAAATACATTATTTTCTGGACACCCTCAATTTGCAGGCACATCACTGACCTGTGGATCCAGATCCTCAACTGCCTGGAGAAACAGTTCTTCATCTGCCTCGAAGAACTGTTTCTCCTTCTGAGTGGCTCCAGCTCCACTGTCTATCTGCAAATTGAGGCGCGTCTGCCTGTCCGTCTGAGGGAGTCAAATCGCTCCTTCACTGTGGAACTCCTCCAGGTTCATACTTTTTCGCAAGGAGGTTTGGAAGATGTTCCTGGCCGAGAAGGAGGGTCTAAGGACAGGGAACTTTGGGACATAGCCAAGTCCCTATGAACATTGTTCTGTTCTCAAAGTCGTCCTTCGAGGCAACCACTGTTGTGATTTTGGGCGTAAGAAAAATACATTTAATTGAATTGAATAACATAAGACAATCCTTGAATGATATACAAAAATGACAACAAACGAACAAAGCTGTTAAGTCTGATTTCGGCCGCAGCGCAGCGAATGCGTGTGTGGTGACAAAATCCATATCCCATATGACTTGTTCCAATGGCAGTCTGGGCCTTAGCTTGTCATTGATGTGTGCTGAGGTGTTGAATGAAATCAATGTCCAGACTTTTGGAATGATGTAGATTTATTTAGAGCCGCAGGTTTCAAAAATCCAAAACTGATTCAATTCCACGTAAATATTTTGCACAATTATAGGCCAAAATAGCACAGTCAAAAACTATAGGCCTTGAAGCCCAGGTAAAGCCTCCACACCTGTCTGAATATAGGGAATCTATCTCCACCTATAAGCCTCCACCAAGAGAAAAATAATAAATCTAGCAAATTTAGCAATTTGCTAGATTAAAATAATTCTCAGCCCAACTAAGAAAATACTACAAAAATGGCCTTTACAGCGTGTCTTTACTATGATGTAAAAACTGGAAGTCAGACCAAGCCATTTAAATGGCAATCTGGTCTAGACGCTTCCAATTTCTATTCCCAACTGGCTGTTCAACGAGAGGATTAAATAAATGAAGGGAAAAAAAATAGTATCCAATTCAAAACTCTACAATTGTCAAAAGAAAAGAGAGGTTGGGGTTTACTTTATTTCAGCTCAAATCAGAGCTTTGCTGTGCTCGTGTGAGCCAAAATATGAAGATCAATGGAAAAATAATAATAAATAATAGTAACGGCGTGCCAGAGGTTCCTGTACAGGCCTTACCGGCAGATGACAAACAGTTGAGCCATTCATTTTGACTGATGACATTTTCTGACTTTAAGCCGCTACTTTTTCCCCACGCTTTGAATACTGCGGTCATTACAACGGTGCATCTAATTTATAGATTTTTACTGGCAAACGGCCACCAGGGGGAAATCTAGAAGGAAGCGCAAGCGTTTGACACACTGTAGAAGAAGATATCAGTGGTCACTGTCCAGGGGACACGTAGTGGTCTCTGTATTTTAAGCTTCAAAACGTTGTGTGTTTTATTATAATCAGACTCATATTCACAGAGAAATGAGCCTAATGAGGAAGTGACTCTAGACACGGCCGAATTCAAAGACATGCGAAGCAGAAATGTGATATAAAGCTGCAGTTCAGAACCTGCTGTAGTGAAATTAGAATTTCAGACCTTCACTATTGTGGAACAATCTTTCTGTGTAAATATCTCATGTTACAACACAACACTCACTAGATAAGTTCGAGCTCAGGAGCAGATGATCCAGATGTGAAGACACAGACACAGGTAAATCAGTCATCAAGGACAGAGGGGACAGTAGGGACAGAGGGGAAAGTAGGGACAGCTCAGTGTTCTCTGTATGTTAAGATTCAAAATGCTGTGTTTTATTACAATCCAATTAATATTCACTCAGAAATGAGTCTAATGAGGAACCTAATTTGAACGCGCTGACATATGATACAGTGGTCTGCGTTTTATAACCCGCCCCGCACTGAGAATTCACTACCGTCGACCGTATTTCTATGTAAATATCTCTTGGCACAACGTGAGCACCTACGGCTTATTGACACGTTCGGCCAGTACATGTACAATTTATTTTTTCTTTGTAAATTTCATTTCTGTGGCTTTTATTCAGGAGCGGTACTCCTGGGAGCAGCGGAAAAGGTCATCTCAAAAAACTGAGCTGTCGAACCAGGACTGGACCAATATTATAACTGACATACGGCAAATTAAATTACTTGATTATAAAATTTGATAAATGAGATTTTAAAAAATATTTTTTGTGCTTTAGTTTTGTTTGCTATGTTTTCACAATTTGTTTTGCTATGTTCTTCCTGTTCCATGTTTTTGCTAAGTGTTTCAAACATTTTGAAAACAATATATAAAAAAAAATTAAAAAAACATATCTCCATGGGGAATGTTCCATGGTTTGGTTTCAACTTATCTCTCTATGGAGTCATGAAGGGGGCCTACCCATTACCAGAAATGTTACACAGAGTTATTTTCAGAACAAATGAATAACATGATTGAATGTATTTCCCCATTTTCATAATAAATAGGTTCCGTGTCCATCTCCCTGCTGCTGAAGAATGGTCTGCTCTGGTGTGGGAGTGTGTGTCGGTGTGGACGTACCGTGATGCGCAGCCCTAGGGTGTCCAGCATCCACGTGGTTCCCAAGCTGAGGGGCACGGACACCAGCATGTAAACAAGGGACAACCAGTTCACCTGCGCCAAGGTCACATCCAGGTAGGACGCCGTCTGAGAGGCCACGGGTGCAAAGCTCAGCCATAACTGCAACACAACCCAGACACAAGCCTGCCATCAGTGACAGAGTGAGGGATGTCTGAGAGGGAACGGGGGCACTGTGACCTGCCAAGGAACAAACACTGCAGACAATATCTGCGTCGAATATGTTCAAAGTGTAATAATCATGTCAATAATAATGTCAGAAGTATCCCAATTGATACTTTAAAGGAGACATTCTGTCAACGCAACTTTAATGAGCTTTTAACCTTGTTATAACAGTCTTTCCTCATTCATCAATTCATTAATTTTATTTATCTATACAGGGAAAACCCAATGAGAAAAGTTATTTTTCATGGCCCTGTTAAAACACAACACAAAATAAACAACAATCATAGGATATTAAAACACAAATAAAACTATCAATAAAATTAATCAATACATGAAAACACATTTAAACATACAATCTGAGATACAATTATATAAAACAAGTGCATTGGCACTGAGAGTAGTCCTTGACCAGTGCTTTAAACTTGAAAAAATTATATAAGTTAAAAAGTTTGTTTTGTTCCACAGTGAGGGAGTAAAGTTGTAGAAAGTCTTTTCCTGTCTCTGTGTTGACACGATGGGATTGTAAGATAAAAATGCCCTGAGACCTCAAACAGTGAATACTTGAACTGATGTGAAATAAACTTGATAAATAATCAGGCAAAATGCCAAAAAGATCCTTAAACACAAACAAAAGGCAGTGCTGTTTTCGTCTTGCATCCAATGATTGCCATTCTACTTTAGAGTTGACAGTGAGGAGTTCTGTATCCTTCTCCTGTGATGAACCTCAGAGCTGAGTGATAAACCGAGTTCATCATTAGTTTATGGTATTTTACGGACTATAAGTCGCACTGCTATTGGCAATACATTGCGCTGCAGAGCTACAGAGCTACAGAGCTACAGAGCTACAGAGCTACAGAGCTACAGAGAGCATTTCTGCTGTGAGACCCTGTTTTTGCTACCACTGCTTTGGGGATTAGATGTAAAATTGGATTTTATGAAACAAATTTCCCCCAAAAAATGCGACTTATACTCCAGTGCGACTTATATATGTTTTTTTTCTTCTCTATTATGCATTTTTTTGGCTGGTGCGATTTATACTCTGGTGCGATTTATAGTCCGGAAAATACAGTACTCAAATTTGTAAAGTTGTATTCTGCTTGTTTGAGTAATCCTCTATTGTTCTGTAACTGATACCTGGCCCATGTCAGACTGATCTGTGCCTCACTCTGAACTGAGTTCTTCACATGAATCATTCTGAGGAGGCTCTCGCCGAAAGCCATTGGGAAGTTAAAAAAAATACATTACGTCACAACAGAGGAAGAAAATTTAAATTGTGTTAAATCCAGTGTCCCCTCCTTGAACCGACACCTTAACGTGGTGGAGGGGTTTGAGCGCCCGAATGATCCCAGGAGCTATGTTGTCGGGGGCTTTAAGCCCCTGGTAGGGTCTCCCAAGGCAAACAGGTCCTAGGTGACGGGTCAGACAAAGATCGGTTCAGAAGCCCTTTATGATGAGTTTAAGAACAAGGCCGTTTACGTCGCCCGGATAGGCGTCACCGGGGCCCCATCCTGGAGTCAGGCCTGGGGTGGGTGCTCTGGTGAGCGCCTGGTGGCCGGGTCTTTCCCCACGGGGCCCGGCCGGGCACAGCCCAAAAGAGCGACGTGGGGCCGCCCTCCCGTGGGCCCACCACCTGCAGGAGGATCCATAAGAGGCCGATGCAGAGAGATCTGGGCGGCAGTCGACGACAGGGGCCTCGGCGACCAGATCTCCGGACACAAAGACTAACTCTGGGGACATGGAATGTCACCTCGCTGGGGGGGAAAGAACTTGAGCTTGTGCGATTTACCGGACGGTCTACGTTCCTGCCCTCACCTATGGTCATGAGCTTTGGGTAATGACCGAAAGGACAAGATCACGGATACAAGCGGTCGAAATGAGTTTCCTCCGCCGGGTGGCTGGGCGCTCCCTTAGAGATAGGGTGAGGAGCTCGGCCACACGGGGGGAGCTCGGAGTAGAGCCGCTGCTCCTCCACGTCGAGAGGAGCCAGCTAAGGTGGCTCGGGCATCTGTTCCGGATGCCTCCTGGGCGCCTCCCTAGAGAGGTGTTCCGGGCATGTCCCACCGGGAAGAGCCCCCGGGGAAGACCTAGGACACGCTGGAGGGACTATGTCTCTCGGCTGGCCTGGGAACGCCTCGGGATCCCCCCGGAGGAGTTGGAGGAAGTGTCTGGGGAGCGGAAGTCAGGGAGTCCCTGGTTAGACTGCTGCCCCCGCGACCCGGCCCAGGATAAAGCGGAAGAAAATGGATGGATGGATGATTTTGTGGTCCTCTAGTGGTCTAAAACAGGTATTTTCTGTCCCTTTATTTCAGGAAAAGTGAACAAATGCAAACAGGTTTCAGATGTGCGATCAGATGAATTAAACTAAAAGTGTCTCTTGCAGAGTAACATAAACAGGAGATAAGAAACATAAACCTTAGCAGACCTTAGCAGGCGTGAATGTCTGTGTTGACAGTTCGACAATCAAGCAGAGACTAACTGGAGAGTGGAGCATATATACCCTCCCATAGACTAACGAGGGAATGAAGGGAGAGAGGGAGCATATATACCCTCCCATAGACGAGGGAATGAAGGAAGAGAGGGAGCATATATACCCTCCCATAGACTAACGAGGGAATGAAGGGAGAGAGGGAGCATATATACCCTCCCATAGACGAGGGAATGAAGGAAGAGAGGGAGCATATATACCCTCCCATAGACTAACGAGGGAATGAAGGGAGAGGGAGCATATATACCCTCCCATAGACTAACGAGGGAATGAAGGGAGAGAGGGAGCATATATACCCTCCCATAGACGAGGGAATGAAGGGAGAGAGGGAGCATATATACCCTCCCATAGACTAACGAGGGAATGAAGGGAGAGGGAGCATATATACCCTCCCATAGACTAACGAGGGAATGAAGGGAGAGAGGGAGCATATATACCCTCCCATAGACGAGGGAATGAAGGAAGAGAGGGAGCATATATACCCTCCCATAGACGAGGGAATGAAGGAAGAGAGGGAGCATATATACCCTCCCATAGACTAACGAGGGAATGAAGGGAGAGGGAGCATATATACCCTCCCATAGACTAACGAGGGAATGAAGGGAGAGAGGGAGCATATATACCCTCCCATAGACGAGGGAATGAAGGGAGAGAGGGAGCATATATACCCTCCCATAGACTAACGAGGGAATGAAGGGAGAGGGAGCATATATACCCTCCCATAGACTAACGAGGGAATGAAGGGAGAGAGGGAGCATATATACCCTCCCATAGACGAGGGAATGAAGGGAGAGAGGGAGCATATATACCCTCCCATAGACGAGGGAATGAAGGGAGAGAGGGAGCATATATACCCTCCCATAGACGAGGGAATGAAGGGAGAGAGGGAGCATATATACCCTCCCATAGACGAGGGAATGAAGGGAGAGAGGGAGCATATATACCCTCCCATAGACTAACGAGGGAATGAAGGGAGAGAGGGAGCATATATACCCTCCCATAGACGAGGGAAAGAAGGGAGAGAGGGAGCATATATACCCTCCCATAGACGAGGGAATGAAGGGAGAGAGGGAGCATATATACCCTCCCATAGAAGAGGGAATGAAGGGAGAGAGGGAGCATATATACCCTCCCATAGACGAGGGAATGAAGGGAGAGAGGGAGCATATATACCCTCCCATAGACGAGGGAATGAAGGGAGAGAGGGAGCATATATAAACCTGGACAAATGAGGGATTACACTGACAGTTCTGTATGAGGAAGCAACAATGTTGCACATTGATATCACTAAATGTAAGATGTTTTTCTTCTTTACCTGCAGTGTCTGGCCTTTAGTGAAATGCTTTGTCACACTCGAGGCAAATACTGTTTTGATTTTGGGCGTTATTCAAATAATTGTAATAAAATTGACATGATGAGAACAGATGACGCTGAACTTTCACACATCTACGAAAGGTTTGAGGCAGCGCATTATGTAGAAGTAGACCATACGTTCCATGTGACTCATGTGTCAAAGAGTCCACAGCAAGTCATGTGCTAGTGCCCCAAAAAGATCATAAACAAGGAAGTGAAAGTGTAAAGCTTGAACAGTGAGTGAAACGTATGTGATCAGAGGGAACACGAGGCCATGCCAGTGTGCACAAGCGCCTCACTGTGGCCCCGGGCAGTACAGCAGTCTCCCATCCAAGTACTAAGGCACATAGTTCATGTCAGTATCAAAAAACAAAAGTGAAATTAGGACTTCAAACCATTAGATTAATATAATATTCTAGATGTATAACAATAGGGTTCAATGTTTGTGGATATATTTTTTTGATGTTTCTTACAAAAACAAAACATGTTTCTATCTGCTTTTGTTATTGTCTTAACCCGAGTGGGTGTTCTCTCTAATCCAATCATCTCCTTGTGGTTTGAAGCTCCTCCTTAAATATCAATCTGCTCCAAAGCGAACCAGTGGAAACAAGACATATAATAACCTTATCCTTAATTAAGAACAGCCACTTCATTAATTATGTCATAAAAACATGACTGTGTAGTCCCCCAGGCGTCCTGGCAGGTTCCACAGCCAAAAATAAATTGTGGACAAAAGTTGTAAGAAGGAACCACCAGTTCTTTGTCAAATGTGTGGTGGAACATATTTGTTCTTAAAACCTTTGGCCAGTTAATGGAATTGGAATTCAAATTTATTTTTTTGCTCATGAACAAATAGTTTATTAAGAATGATTCAGATTAACTACTTCATTAATTTCCTAACCCCTTAATTACGTAGTTGTTAATCTTGAATCATTCTTAATGAACAGTTTGTTCATTATGAATAAAAGATTGTTCATGCTTTATTAAGAATAATTAAGTTTAGCGTTACATAAGTAACTTGTTACGTTATCTTGTTACTGCCCTGGAAAACACGTTTCTGCGCTACTGTGTTATAAAAGAAACGCTTTAGAGTAATCTTGAGTTACCAATAATCAACATTATAACAGAGGTAAATCCTGACGTGAGTCCTTCATTGATTTGGAACTTTGTCCTCAGAACACAAGGCGGTCTTTACTGTTCAATACCACAAGCCTGACGACTTGACTTTATTACAAACACAGTAACAAAGTAAATGTGTTTAATGAGCTTTCTTTCTCTTTTATGTTTAAGATGAGCACAACACAATGTCATACAATAAACACGTGTCGTCCTCAAGCAGTGAACAACATGAGCAGCGACGCACAACAACAGAACACACTTGTTTTAACTGTAGTTTATTTAAATCACACATTGACTCCTCACATACTAAATAGTGGTTATAATGAAGGAGAAGGAGTTTTTCCAAACGTGCATCTGAAAGTGTCTTTTCTCTTTGGCGTGAGGACAAGAGTCACTAGCTGCACAGTGCAACTATCTTTACTGAGCTGAAAGTCACTTGGGGAGTACTAGATTACATGGGTGCACAAAACTAACGTGTTACGTTCCTTGTTACTCTGAAAAAAAGTAAATTGAGTACTCTAACACGTTAACAGCTAAAGCGTTACCCCCAACTCTGTTGAGTAATCATGCAACTTACCCCCTATCCCCGCCCACATCCCTGTCCTCTGTAGTACTTTGAGTTGTCAAATGTCACAAAGACAATGTTCAAAAACATAAAAACATGTGAATAACATGTGAATAAAGAATAACATGTGAATAACATGTGAATAACATGTGAATAACATGTCTGTTACGCTGTCACCATGACGAGACGGGGCTTATCAGCTCTGCACTTTTCAACAGGAAGTCAATGTTTCTATCAGTATGAGCTGTTTGAGATCTATATTACAGTTTATAATGAACACAATGTAAACTGATGATCTACTTCTGTTAAAGCTCACTAAGTAACGTCCAGGGAAAAGCACAATGCCTCTTAAATCTCGGTGAGGGTTAGTTCCCGGTGTCCGGAGGGGACAGAGTCTCACCGTGGCGTTGGAGAAGTTGAGCAGGCACAGCACCAGCAGGACAAACCACCTCCTCTTGTAGACCTTCAGCACCAGCAGCTTCTCCAGTTTGTCCCTCTCTTCTTCCCCCGTGAGCGAGCAGCAGACCTGGGCATGAGTGTCGGTCTCTCCGCCGCCGCCATCCTCCATGAGTCACGGGGAACAAGGGCCTCCCGCGGCGGCGGCTTCATTCACGGTCACACCGAGGAGAGGACGCGAGTCTGAGCAGCAGCAGCAGCAGACAGTTCAAGAGTCGTGTGTGTCCCCACTGCAGACGTCTGTCCCGGTCTGTCCCGGTCTGTCCCGGTCTGCCCGGACACGGACATTGTGTATGTGTATGCGGTCTGAGACAGATCGTGTGTGGGGCAGATGCGCTGCTCGGACTGGCTGTGGGTGGTGTGCGCTTTGAGTTTAGGAGAAGAAAAGTTTTCATAAAAATTGTCAACTGACAAGAATGCCCTCCTCGTAAAGTGTGTCATCAGCTGGTAGCGAAAATTGTACAAAATGAACTACAATATAAATAGAAAACACTAGGGTTGTGTTTATGTTTAGTATTATATCATGATCTCTGATGGTGGGCGGGGCCTATGCAGCGCTTAGGAAGATTGTTTTGTATACTGTATTCATCTTCTGACTTAAAGTCCTTTTGTTTATTTGCTGTTGTGACAGAGTTTATTTGCTTTGTGCCAGGTTTTGTTTCATCTGGATAGGCCCAGTATTTACAGAGATATGAACCATAAACCAGGATATTCTGGAGTGGAGGCAATAGTTTCACTGGAACATAATATAGTTTCACTGGAACATAATATAGTTTCACTGGAACATAATATAGTTTCACTGGAACATAATATAGTTTCACTGGGACATAATAGTTTCACTGGAACATAATATAGTTTCACTGGGACATAATATAGTTTCACTGGAACATAATATAGTTTCACTGGGACATAATATAGTTTCACTATAACATAATATAGTTTCACTGGAACATACTATAGTTTCACTGGGACATAATATAGTTTCACTGGGACATAATATAGTTTCACTATAACATAATATAGTTTCACTGGAACATACTATAGTTTCACTATAACATAATATAGTTTCACTGGGACATAATATAGTTTCACTGGAACATACTATAGTTTCACTGGGACATAATATAGTTTCACTGGGACATAATATAGTTTCACTATAACATAATATAGTTTCACTGGAACATACTATAGTTTCACTATAACATAATATAGTTTCACTGGGACATAATATAGTTTCACTGGAACATACTATAGTTTCACTGGAACATACTATAGTTTCACTGGGACATAATATAGTTTCACTGGGACATAATATAGTTTCACTATAACATAATATAGTTTCACTGGGACATAATATAGTTTCACTGGAACATAATATAGTTTCACTGGAACATAATATAGTTTCACTGGAACATAATATAGTTTCACTGGGACATAATATAGTTTCACTGGGACATAATATAGTTTCACTATAACATAATATAGTTTCACTGGGACATAATATAGTTTCACTGGAACATAATATAGTTTCACTGGGACATAATATAGTTTCACTGGGACATAATATAGTTTCACTATAACATAATATAGTTTCACTGGGACATAATATAGTTTCACTGGAACATAATATAGTTTCACTGGAACATAATATAGTTTCACTGGGACATAATATAGTTTCACTGGGACATAATATAGTTTCACTGGGACATAATAGTTTCACTGGAACATAATATAGTTTCACTGGAACATAATATAGTTTCACTGGGACAAATCCAGATGTGACATAATGTGAGTGATATTTAACATTGGATTTTACTGCATCTGTTTATGTAATAAGACTTCTATTACACATTACTTTTCAGAATGAAAATGTGTTGTGGTCAGCTTCATTCTGAAACTCAAACATTCTGATGTTAGAGCATTTTAAAGGGACTATCACAAACAATCAAATAAAAACTCAAACCGTTCAGACGCTGTAAACACATTTACTTTCTTTGCAAAGTACAAACTGTAATATAAAACCACTGGCTGGGGCTTTTATTTTGATCTTCATCTTTTATTCATGTATTATATATTTGAGACATGATGACCTCGACTGAGGATGTGGTCGTACGGTGAAAGGAAAACTTTGAGGATCTCCTTAATCCCACCGTCACATCTTCCGAAGAGGAAGCAGAGACTGAGGACTCAGAGGCTGACTCATCCATCACCCAAGCTGAAGTCACTGAGGTTGTTCGCAAACTCCTCGGTGGCAGGGCTCTGGGGGTGGATGAGATCCGCCCTGAGTACCTAAAGTCTCTGGATGTTGTAGGACTGTCTTGGTTGACACGTCTCTGCAACATCGCGTGGCGTTCGGGGACAGTGACTCTGGACTGGCAGACCGGGGTGGTGGTCCCTCTGTTCAAGAAGGGGGACCGGAGGGTGTGTTCCAACTACAGAGGGATCATCCCGGGTAAGGTCTATTCCAAGGTACTGGAGAGGAGAATCTGACCGATAGTCGAACCTCTGATTCAGGAGGAGCAGAGTGGTTTTCGTCCCGGTCGTGGAACACTGGACCAGCTCTATACTCTCCATCGGGTGCTCGAGGGTTCATAGGAGTTTGCTCAAGTCCACATGTACTTTGTGGATCTGGAGAGGGCTTTCGACCGTGTCCCCCGGGGTGTCCTTTGGGGGCTGCTCCGGGAGTACGGGGTCCGGGGCCGGAGCAGGAGCTGTGTTCACATTGCCGGCAGTAAGTCAGAAAATAGAACGGATGAGAATGATGATGAGGAGACGTGAATGTGCTGCTGCTCACCGATGTGGATGATGGAGTCCGCTCTTGCACCAGAATATCCACAGTGCGGCGAACATCGGGCCGCGCCGTGTGGATCTACAGCCCGGTGCCGCTCGTTCTGCCCGGAGGAGGAGCCCGGTGCCGCAAATTATTCAGAAAACTATCGCAGATAACTATACCACACACCGGTCCATTCAACTTCTGGTATATTTATTACAACCAGTAAGTGCATAAAGTTAGCACTATCGCCGTGAACAACAACAACAGCCAGCATGCACACGGCATCAGTCTGACAGCCGCATACAGCGACTACGAAAAGCACAGACAACTGCATTGATTTGAAAATATCTTGCAACTTACTTTTTCACACATCCAAGTCGATACTTTGCGAGGTTTTGGAAACTGTCTTCTGTGAAATGTCGGTAGCATATAGCACTGGACCAGACTTGCCACACATCACAGCTTGTATCCAAAGACGTCCTCTACTCTTTCGTTTTGGTCCCTCAAAGAGCCCGTTTCCCTCTTGAGAGCAGTGCAGTGCTTCACATCTCCGTGTTATTGCAAGATTCGTCGTGTAAAACGTAAAATTTAGCACATTTCAGACGAGAACAATGAGGGTCACTGATTTTGCGACAGTGGTTAAAGCATTTGGTTACCAAGGCGGTTGCTATGGCGCGTTCTCGGGTTTGGCCGAATTAACTCGTGACATTTTTGGTCATTGGTTAAAACTAACCGTCCAGACTTCGTTGTGAAAAAATGAAAGCTATATTCCACTTATTAACAAACGTTGCAGCCCATCTTTAAAGGATTCTACTTTTCTACTAACTTTTCCGATCCCATTGGGTTGATTGTATTGATTTTACACTTCATTTTCTAATGTTATAAAACTGTCTGGTCAACCACAACACATAAAGACAAGAACTTCCTAAACTAATGAAAAGATTTAATTGAAAAACAAAAAGATCAAGAAATGGAGGAACAACCATTTCTTGTTAGGGCCCCCCGAACATCTCCCAGCCTGCTCCTGGTACCAATCCTTTCAAAGAACTGGATACTCTACCTCCACTGACCACTCCACTCCTCCGCTGCCCTCTGTATTTATTTATACATTTTCCAACAAACCTAATCTCTTACATTTAACACTCACATGAGTGCATGTAACTAGGCACTAACTGTCTCAGGCGTGTATGTGTGCAAACACCACAACTCCAGTACGGGATATTATGCTCCAGAATTATCTGTTGTCCCCCCTCACCTTCCGTAAACCCCACGAGTCTGAGGTTATTCCTGTGTGAACTGGACTCCAAATCATGGATCTTGCTTTTCATATTCTTGTTCCTCCTGGAGTTCAGCTTTCACCTCCCGTAACTCGTCAACAATGTTTGAGATACGCTGCTCCGCCTCAGTGAAGCGCACGGCCCTTCCTTCTCCTGCGGCGTTCAGCTCTATTATCTCGGGTTCAATCCTGGTGAATCGGGGTTTGTTGTTCACTGCTTCAGCGCTCAATGATGCCATGTCACGCTGTATTTCATGCAACACAAGGACCACCTGTTGTAAAGTTATGTCCTCCCTCCTGTCCATCCCATGCAGGCCCGAGATGTCCCCACCGAGAACTCTGCTGTGCGGTGCGGAGTGCCCCCTCAGGAGCTGAGCTAGCGTTAGTATTGTAGCTTGTGGGGAAGTTTCCCCCCGAGGTTATAGTCTGTCAGTTTTGCTTGTTTAGCCCGTAGCATCACCTCTCTTGCCCTTTCCGGGTTCAATCTTCTCTTACAGCGTCTTGCGCCTCGGTTTGTGGGTGAAAAAGAGATTTTAAAGGCAAATGTTGGCAGCAGGCACTGTTCCCTCTAAGCTGCGCGCATGCACAATTGCACACTGCTCCAAAGGTCTCTGCACACAGACAATAGGCACTGCACACAAAATAAAAATCCAACCAGAATTGAAAATAAACTAAACACATAAAAATTCAGTGAGTGTGAACTAGCATACAGGGATTTTCCTGGTAGGCTGATGGGTAAATGGGCCGGTGTGAGCCGAGCTGTAGAGGAGGTGAGCCCCTGTCTGCCCCCGTCGGCTCCAGGATCAGGTGGATTTACATGGCCTCAAGTGAGAGTGCCCCTGCCCCAGAGAGCAGCGGGTCGGGCAGAGACGAGAGGCCGCTGCAGAGTGGTGATACGGGGCAGTACGTGCCGTGTGTGCGTGAGAGCGTGTGACCACTCGCTGTAACAGAGGACCGAGCAAGTGGAGATGAGAGGAGGAGAGCTCCGCATCAGGTGGATGTGTTATGCCAGGACACTTTGATCATGTGAATAGAACAACGCTGGTGAAACTTTAGAGAGGCGTGGCCACGATGCGAGAGGCGTGGCCGCGATGCAAGAGGCGTGGCCGCGATGCAAGAGGCGTGGCCGCAATGTGAGAGGCGTGGCCGCAGCGCAATCTGAATGAGCTTTTTGATTTCATACATTTCTCCCTCTGAACAGTTTGTGGGATTTGTTCAGTTTATTTATATAAAGACAGTCCCATGTGGCTCTCTAGCTCAGAACTGTTTAAATGTGGGCATTTATGGACTCATTGTCTCATTGCAGTAGTATGATCTGCAACGGCCCGTACCGGGCCATAGCCCTCAAATACTAGGCCTATTTGAAGCTGTACTCTGCATTAGAGTATTTTAAAGCAGTGGTTCTCAAACAGTGGGTGAGGGTCCACAAAGGGGGCACAGAGCTTGCTGTTTAAAGGTGCTGTATGTAAGTTTTCTCATAAAATTGTTCTTGCTTTGCCCGGAAATCATCTATCTTTCATTATCTTGTTAAAGGAGATTTGATTTCCTCAAAAGTACTTGGTTACATGCGGTACTAAAAAAAAAACGGTGCTGATAAAAATAAAAACATCTATATAAACCAATATTCAGCTCTGTTTACATAACAGAATGAAACAAGCTGACATTTATATAGTGGGATACCATAAGACTATGGCCAACTGAGTCTATAAAATAATTAGATATGCCATGAAAAGCACTCCCAGGAGTAAATATGACTGTAATGTTATGATGTCATAGTGGGCCGCTCCGCCTTCAACTCCGCCCCTGCTCCACAGGTCATGAACAAGATTTGGGTATTTTTCACTGTAAGTGGATTAAATCACTTAATTCAAAATAATCGAACAGAAATGACAGCTGTGAATGTATGTATGTAACTTACTGGCGCGACCACAGTATCACGTCGGATGTTGCTCACAGGGGTCCGAGGGACCGCCCAGGATGTTTGTGTGTTTGCTCAGACACATGAAGAATTACAGGGAACATTGGCAGCAGCAGTGTGACTTGTATAAGATTGGTATAGTCGTTTTTCGTTTTTTTCAAATATATATATATATATATATATATATATATATATATATATATATATATATATATATATATATATATATATATATATATATATACATATATATATATAGATGTGTGTAAGTGTGTGTCCCGGGGACACTTCAGGTGACGCGGGACAAACGGTGCCCTCGTTGCCCCGCCCCTTTCGCCTCCCCTCCCCCCGCTCCCCCCCCCCCCCCCCGCACACCCGTGCATCTCCGCGCATGCGTACTTCCCAAAGAGTGCTTTTTCGGCCTGTTCCGGCACTGCTCGGCTATCTTCGCCTCTTTGTTTTACGGACAGTGGATTGAAGTGGACTCCGACCCGGTACCGAGTGGCCTGCGCGGCTCTTCACAGGTCAGTACCGTAGGACAGTCCCGGGAGGCTGTGGCCGGCGCTGGGGCGCGCTGATCGGTGTGTTCAGGCCCGGCTTTGCAGCGCGGCTCGAGCACGCTCTCGGTGTTGTGTCCGTGGGGCCGTGGGGCCGTGGGTATGGTGGCGCCGGGCCCTGCAGTCAGTCCACACGGGGACAGGACGGTACACACGGTTTGCTGGGGACCTGCAGCCGTGTCCTGTCCACACATGTGCGGCCGCCGCGCCTCTGTGCCTCTCCGTGTCTGGGTCTGTGCGGCTCCGAGGAGAAGGTTCTGACGCCGATAAAGCGACAACTCGGTTTAAAGTTCGGTGTGTGTCTGGACACGGTGCCGGTGGGCCGTGCGGGGCCGTGCGGGGCCGTGCGGGGCGCAGCACAGGTTCTGTTGGAAAATGTTCCTTGGACACTGCAGACACTACGTGACATTGGAGCCAGTCTGTCCGGGGCTGTGTGAGGACACCGCTCCATCTCAGCCCAGAGTTTGGAGCTGAAGTCCACACATGTCAGCAGAGTGAGTCTGGACTCAGGGGCCACTGCTATGGACCCCTCAACAAGCTGCAGGGTCCAGAGTTGTTCTGTGAATTAAGGACTAGAAACAACACACTGTGAAATGTCATGTTTGTCAGATTTGTCAGTGTGAGCTCAGTCAGCTCAGGGACTGTCACAAGGAGCCACAACTGCCCCCCATCTTCTGTGGGAAACCTGTGGATCACTTATCAGAGAGCAGGGGGTTCCAGCAGACTATGACATCAGAGCAGGGGGTCGCAGGGGGTCCCAACGGTCTGTGACGTCAGAGCAGGGGGTCCCAGCGGTCCGTCAGAGCAGGGGGTCCGTCAGAGCAGGGGGTCCGTCAGAGCAGGGGGTCCGTCAGAGCAGGGGGTCCCAGCGGTCCGTCAGAGCAGGGGGTCCCAGCGGTCCGTCAGAGCAGGGGGTCCCAGCGGTCCGTCAGAGCATGGGGCCCCAGCAGTCTGACATCAGAGCAGGGGGCCCCAGCAGTCTGACATCAGAGCAGGGGGCCCCAGCAGTCTGACATCAGAGCAGGGGTCCCCAGCAGTCTGACATCAGAGCAGGGGTCCCCAGCAGTCTGACATCAGAGCAGGGGGCCCCAGCAGTCTGACATCAGAGCAGGGGGCCCCAGCTGCCTGTGACGTCAGAGCAGGGGTCCCCAGCAGTCTGACATCAGAGCAGGGGTCCCCAGCAGTCTGACATCAGAGCAAGGGGTCCCAGCTGCCTGTGACGTCAGAGCAGGGGGTCCCAGCAGTCTGTGACATCATCAGAGTACAATAATTGCCTGTTTGAATTTAAACATTGTATTTAGAAACACTGCACACTTATACAAAGTTCAGATGTTCTCTAACAATAGTTGGATTCGGGAGGTGAACGTGCTGTTGCCTTCGGGAGAAGCAGGAGGTCACTGGTTCCATTCTCGTGAGGCGTTTGCTGTTGTCAGATCTGCTCAGCTTTGTCAGTCTCAAAAGTCTGAATTGACTGGTTTGCAGATTGTAGATTGTAGACAGACTTTTTGGCAATCCGTGGATCAGCACAGGAAGCATATGGCCAAACTTTTACAATTGGTTCTGAAGTTCACACTCTTAATAATCTAAGGCTGAATCTGCCGAGCTGAAAAGTGACAGTCGTATCCTGGTTTAAGGCCTTTGTCAACATGAAATTCTAATGCATTTAGTTTTTCTACATAATCAAAACATATACTTTAGGAAACTTCAAACAGCGGTTTTAAGGGACGTTTGTGTATCGGGGACGAGGGATGGGACAGTACTGTTTTGTCACAATTCAATCCTTTTCAATGCATGGGTCACAGTTTCCATATTGTTTATTGGCCTCAGAAGAGCAAAAACTTGAGATACTTTGTCTTTGAATGTTATTGATTTGGTTTATTGCTTGGACAAAAGCTCAGAACGTGTCATCATACAAACAAATATGAGCGTAAGGAGCATGTGTGTTTATGATATATGATACTTTTAGACATAATCAACACCAGACCTTTTCTATTTTGTGCATTTTACTTTACATTTGGTTTATTTTGCTCATTTATTTGACTATGTACACACACACTTTAGGGAACACTTGGAAGATAATGTCTTTTAAAAAAATAATGCTCACCTGCAAGTCCATAAGCGCCTTTTAATTACTGACTCATAAAGCCATATTTGAGTTATTCCTGGGTAGATTTAAATTAAAAAAAAACTAAGTTAAAATCCACTTCTGTTAGAATATGGCTGCCGTATGTCTGCCATTTCTTTCCTCTGTCTGCAAAAGAGCAACAGGATCAACCCTTTCCTGTTGCCCCAGAATGACACTGTGAATGGAAGGAGACATGGGAATTGAACCATCAGTAACAAACAAACCAATACTTTTTAGAGAATGGTCCCATCCCTGATCAGGACCATATTCTGTCTGTTTTTGTGTGTGTAAGAATGCACACATAGTCAAATAAATGCGCAGAATAAACCAAATGCAAAGTTTTTTAACTAATCGAGGCAGTTTTAGTAGCTAAAGTGGAGTTGAATTCCGTATTTGGTGACCAAAGAGCCAATCAGGAGGGAGGTTGTAGAAGATAGATGCTCCTTCCAGCCCACACTGCTGGTCTCCACAAGCCGTGAGATGCTTCGGACGTTGGACAAACACAGCACTTGATTGGTCAATTAAAGGTTGAATGGACGATTTTTTTGGCCCAAATCTGAGTCTTATTTCCTCATGGCGTGGACTGCCGATTAGTCCTGCCACGTATCAATCATAAAACGCACCTATCGCTCACCTACAGCCTCGTGCGGCTCGTCCCCACGTTTCCGCGTGTCCAAGCGCATTGATTTATCATAATATAGTTCCCTCAGTGTACGGGACAAAATTAGGACTGAGAAAGACTGTTCGAGCTGATTCAGAAGAAGAAGGAAATCTACGGGAGACGAGAGATGCGATGTGATCCGTCGCGCTAATAAACAAACGCACGTGTGGGTTGTATCGGTCCGCACGGGGGAGTGCGCATGCACACTTCCGCCTGAGTTCTAAAATCGCCAAAAAATCGTCCATTGCGCCTTTTAATATTGTTCAGATTTTGATTTACAAAATCAATAGTGAAATAAAAACACTGGGATCATGTAGAGATTGTTAATACTTGTTTAGTCAGACCAGAATGACAAGAATTTGTCAGTTACCGAGAAAGAGACGCAAATGTTTCAGTAGAAAGTGAATAGGATCGAGACTTCAAGGAGCTGAAACACTGCTGCACTCACTTACTGTTTGGAATTTGGAGGCTATCGAGTTTGTACAGTCTATGATCAAGACATGCATCGTATCAAGCTCCGAGTGTCGGGATACTTATTGTATCGTAATTCATGAGGCCCATGCCCTAAGTTCCTGTTCTTACAAGTTTGTATTGATAAAATGTGAGTTGAGTAAGACTGCACACAGCAGTCTGATTTTGACACAGTACTCTGTATACGTTTGGATAATGTCCTTTTTTTAAGCTTTTAACCATGTTGTAACATTGTCCTCATCAAAAACACACCTGGAGTTGCAGTTACTGGTAGCTTCATTCACACCTTTCTGAGGGAAATAAAAATCCTCTTTCCCAATCTGTGCAGTTCTAGGTGGAGCTCTGGGTCTTCTGTGTTGTCATTAAGTCATGCTCACACCGACTGCATCGTATGTATCATATATATGATATATCATGCATATAATCGATCATAAGGCTGCCCCAAATAAATTTTATGTATATTGTAACCCAACCCAACATTTTTCTAGTGGGTCGGTCGGTAGGTAAATTCTCTTTTTTTTTACTTTGAAGGCAAAAAAAAGATCAAAATCGTCATCATTTTTTTAGGGGTAAGGCTTCAACAGTCAATGACGGAGACTAAATCTCCCGATTTTAAGATATTTCAATCGAAAAATCAAATATCGACCGTTTGTACGCCGTTATCCTTTATTTTAGTAGCGAAGGCGAGTGGGGGGAACATGCGGGGGACATGGGCGCCGCCATGTTTGTTGTGATTACGCTGTTGGGTGTGTTTCTGTCCCAGAATGCAAAGCGCGAAAGTGCGCAGGTCAAATTTAATATGAAATCGACACCATGATGAAGAACGATGTGAGCGGTGTGAAAACCAGTGGCGCCGACGGTGTCAAATAAACAAAAAAAAAGGAAATACAGGTTCAATATATGGTCTGTTCTATACAGAGGTATATGGAGGACCGATAATGTAAACAAATATGCGCCATGCAATGTGTTATTTGCCCCCAGGGAATATGGATAAGTTTGACATTGACAAAATGCTGATCTTTTTATTTTTTTTTTCAGTCTGCTAGTTTTTTACCCGGTCAGTTACGGCAAACTGATTTTTTTACTCAGCTTAATCATCATATATATCATGTAGGAGTTCAGGTGCTGAAGAGCCCTGTTGCTGTTGGGTCAGGCTTTCTCAAATGGGGGGCTTTCGTAGTACGGGTGCAGGGGGAGTTTGATGGAATTGTTTGAATGAAAACATGCAATTATTGATTCATGAAATAATCGTTGTAAACCATTCAACAGAAATTTTGTTTTTGATAACAATTGTAATTCATGCAACAATTCGTTTAATAAAGACATTGTGTCTGAGGGACCATGAGTGCATGTGATGAGCCTGAGTGAGGGAAACATGGAGCTAAAACTTACAGCAGAGGCAAGGCAAGTTTATTTGTCGAACAAATTTTCATACACAAGGCAATATAAAGTGCTTCATACAACAGGAAAAATGCATTAAAATCACAAGGAAATTACAGAAATTACAAAACAGTTTAAGAAATAAAATAGAAGAGTGCAAAGAATAATCTTTCAGTCATATGCACAGCTAAACAAAACAGTTTTTAGCTTAGATTTGAACATTGTCACAGTAGAACCTGTCTCACATCTTCAGGAAGACTGTTCCAGATTTTAGCTGCATAAAACTGAAACTCAGATTCTCCATGTTCAGTCCTGACTCTGGCACCAGCAGGAGGCCGGTCCATGTTTAGTCCTGACTCTGGCACCAGCAGGAGGCCGGTCCATGTTTAGTCCTGACTCTGACACCAGCAGGAGGCCGGTCCATGTTTAGTCCTGACTCTGGGCACCAGCAGGAGGCCGGTCCATGTGTAGTCCTGACTCTGGGCATCAGCAGGAGGCCGGTCCATGTTTAGTCCTGACTCTGGGCACCAGCAGGAGGCCAGCCCATGTTTAGTCCTGACTCTGGGCACCAGTAGGAGGCCGGTCCATGTTTAGTCCTGACTCTGGGCACCAGCAGGAGGCCAGTCCATGTTTAGTCCTGACTCTGGCACCAGCGGGAGGCCGGTCCATGTTTAGTCCTGACTCTGGGCACCAGCAGGAGGTCCCTGAGGTCCTTAGAGTTCGAGATGGTTCATATGGCACTAACATTCCCAAGATGTACTTTGGTGCTAGGCCATGAGGAGAGGAGATGGAAACATTTGTCTTACATGTAAAACAACCTGGAAACCATGGAAATATGACTCTCTATGGTCTTCATCTGAGAGCGAGTCTTAATACGGGAGCGCTGTGTGGATAATGAAGATCAATCAGCAGCAACACACACGTTTTAAACGTGCATCAATGATATTTGCCTTGAAATATGAGCAGAAGAGGCACATAACCTGTTTCCTTTAACTGAGATTGTCCTGAAAGTGGAGAGAGGACAGATTCTGAGTCCTGGAGCAGATCAGACTTTCTGCTTCACGGTTTCAACAGCTTTTACCAATACTGTTTTATTTTGCAGCTACAATGACCTAAAAACTGTATCTGTATTGCTAAAATGCAGTTGAACACTGAACAGAACACAAAAAGACCAAATCTAAATTAATACACAAATGGACAATCCAAGCATCAATTGAAACAAAATCATGGCACATTTAAATTAAAATGATTGTCCCATTGAGTCCAAAGTCGGACAAATTTATCCATTTTCAAATGAAGTCAGTGTCCTTTTTTTCAATTTTTCTATCGTCTGTCACAATGTCAGTCCAGTCCTTGATCGTTGGTGAGGTCTGTGTCAACCATTATTTTTGTGTTGGCCTTTTTTGTGGCTGGGGTGAGAGCTGTCTCTGATGATGCTGCGCGCCCTCCGCAGGCACCTCTTGCTCTGGACAGTCGGTTTTCACCACCCTCTGGAGTGACTTCCGGTCCGCAGCAGAGCAGTTGCCATACCATACTGAGACACAGTTGGCAAGGATGCTCTTGATGGTGCAGCGGTAAAAGTTCACCAGGATCAGAGGAGACAGATAGGCCTTCTTCAACTTCCTCAGGAAGAAGAGATGCTGGTGTGCCTTCTTGACCAGGGTTGAGGTGTTGAGAGACCAAGAGAGATCCTCGGAGATGTGGACACCCAGGAACTTGAAGCTGGTGACACGCTCAACCTCCGTCCCGTCGATAAGGATGGGGGTGTGTGTTAGGGCTGGGTATTGCCTCAAGACCCTCGCGATACGATACGTATCCCAATACTTGTATGTCCCGATACAATTCCCTCATTACGGTACGTATCCTGATACTTTTTTGAAAAAAGGGTCTTAAAGTTTACCAAATGGGCATTTGTTTTTTTCCGGATAAGAAAATGCATGAATTTTCATGTTTATCCACAAAGCTTATGCAAAGAACACATTCAAGTAAAGTTGCCAAACAATTGGCCAGGTCTGTGTAATGTGTGTGATGTGTGGGAGTCTGTTGACCCTCTGTTTGTGTCTTTTTGTTGTTTCTTCGGGTCAGGCTCGGCACTAAGCTAAGTAGCGCGAGCGCGGAAGTGGCTGCAGCTAACGCTAAGCTAACAAGTGCTCAGCGGGGCCCTGTTGGATAGTTGTATTGTTCAACCGTTCGGTTAATGTAGTGTAGAGTAGGGAAGATGTGTGTGATGTTGGTGTCAGGTTTGTGTCCGTTTTTTTGCCTCCGGTTCGGCTGTTGTGGTGGTCTCGGGGCTGTGTTAGCTCCGGGGCTAAAATGGCGGTCTCGGGGCTAAGTTAGCTCCGGGACTGCGTTGAATTTGTATAAAATAAAGGGGTGAAAGGAATGAAATCAATGAAAAAGGAAATCAAATAGAATGGAAAAGGGAGGAGTGTAACAGTAGCGACGTTTCGAGCCAAAAGCTCTTCTTCAGGCTTGTGTACACGCTGGTGCACGGTGTGTGTCTGTCTCAGTAGTTCCGCGCTGTTTACCGCCCTCTACAGGAGGGAGTTTCTAAACGGCCGCCTGGACAATTTTTAATAAATTAACGTTATTGAAAAGTATCGATACGACGACTCCGAGCCCGTGACGATATATCGCCGTATCGATATTTTGAACACGGCCCTAGTGTGTGTGCCACTCTTCTTCCTGAAGTCCACGATGAGCTCTTTGGTCTTCTTGGTATTGAGAGCCAGGTTGTTGGCGGCGCACCACTCTGCCAGATGCTGAACCTCTTCTCTGTACGCCGTCTCATCGTTGTTGTTGATGAGGCCAACCACCGTTGTGTCGTCTGCAAACTTGACAATGCTATTAGAACCATGTACAGGCGTGCAGTCGTGAGTGAAGAGGGAGTAGAGGAGAGGACTCGGCACACAGCCCTGTGGGACGCCGGTGTTCAGGATGAATGTAGAGGAGGTGTGGTTTTCCAGCCTAACAGACTGGGGTCTGTTGGTTAGAAAGTCCAGAACCCAGTTGCAGAGGGAAGCATCGATACCCAGGTCACTGAGTTTGGTAATCAGTTTGGAGGGGATGATGGTGTTGAATGCTGAGCTAAAGTCAATGAACAGCATTCTCACATAGGTGTTGTTATTGTCCAGGTGAGCAAGGGCGGAGTGTAGTGCCGTGGAGATGGCATCCTCCGTGCTCCTATTCTGGCGGTAGGCAAATTGGAAGGGGTCCAGTATGGGTGGCAGGCAGGTTTTGAGGTGAGCCAGGACCAGCCTCTCGAAGCACTTCATGATGGTGGGGTGAGTGCAACAGGGCAGAAGTCGTTGAGGCTCTAGGCTTTGGAATGTTTTGGCACTGGCACGATGGAGGTGGTTTTGAAGCTGCTTGGGCCAGTGACAGGTTGAAAATGTCAGTCAAGACCTCAGCTAGCTGCCCAGCACAGGTCCTGAGCACACGTCCAGGGATGCCATCGGGGCCAGCAGCCTTACGTGCACCTACTCAGTGCAACAGACACGTCTGTGAGGGAGAGTGTGAGGGGTTGGTGTCCTGTCGTGAGCACAGCCTTGATGGCTGGCTCCTGGTTATCCCTCTCAAAGCGAGCATAAAAGCTGTTAAGCTCGTCCAGGAAGGAGGCGTCGTTGGATGTTGGGGTGGTGTTGGTGGGTTTGTAGTCAGTTATGGCCTGGATGCCCTGCCACATGCGTCGGGGATCGGAGTTGTTCTTAAAGTGCTCCTCAATCCTTAGCTCGTGGCTGTGCTTGGCCTCCCTGATGCCCCGCTTCAGGTCAGCCCTGGATGAAGAGTAGGCCTGTGCATTGCCAGATCTGAAGGCGGCGTCATGTGCCTTTAGCAGTAGGCGGACTTCTCTGTTCATCCACGGCTTCTGGTTCGAGAATGTAGTAATCTGTGAGTGGTGACACTGTTGATGCTGGTGTTGATGAAGTCCAGCACAGAGGAGGCATAAGAGTCAATGTCCGTGTGGGAGTCCAGTGTGGCCTGGGTAGCAAACACACTCCTGTCTGTGTCTGTTCAAACAGCTGCTGTAGTTCTGTAGACCTCTGGCCACACTTTAACTGTCCTCACTGTGGGTTTCACACGTTTGATGAGTGGTGGGGGGGGGGGGGACTGCTTTGTAAGCATCAGCCATGTTGGTGTAAACATGGTCCAAAGTCTTCTTCTTGTAGGGCAGGAGACATGTTGATGAAATTTAGGGAGGACAGTCTTCAGGTTGGAGTGGTTGAAGTCACCCGCAACAATAAAGGCTGCCTCCGGATGTGATGTCTGTTGTTTGCTAATGGCAGCATGCAGTTCTTTCATTGCCAGTTCAGCATTAGCATTGGGTGGGACATAGGCTGCAGTCACAATTGTAGATGTAAACTCCCTGGGCAGATAGAACGGTCTGCACTTAACCATGAGGTATTCTAGGTCAGGTGAGCAATGACTTCCGATGATGGCAGTATCCGTGCACCAGGCTTTGTTCACATAGATACACAGACCCCCGCCTCTGGTCTTACCGGAGTCATCAACTGTTCTGTCCGCCCGGAGCATGTAGCGACCAGCTAGCTTAATGACGCTATCGGGAACGCTGTTGTTGAGCCACGTTTCCGTGAGAATCATGATATTGCGGTCTGTAATCCATTTGTGTGTGGTGATCCGGTGAGGTTTTAGCTTCAGCTTAGCCCTTAGCCCAGCTCTCTTACCCCGTCTTTGTTTACGGTCTCGACGCCGCCTGCGAGCACTTCCGGTCGGCGGAGCCGGGTTGATTGTCTCGGTGGTCCTAGCGATCTCAGGGAAAAGTTGTGGTCCATCGATAAAGTAGTCCAAATTTTGTGATCCGATGTCCAAAAGTTCCTGGTGGCTGTAGAAAGTGTTTGCAAGACAGTTCTGAGTGAGCAGGCTTGAAACAAGTAGGCAGATGACTACTATTTTGCTAAATCTGGAGAGACGCTGAGCCGCGCGTTGTGCACGCACCGCCATATGTACATATTCCCACTCTTCATCTGTCAAAACAAGGTGAGCTTCTCTTTCCCATTTGTTTTTCATATATTTGATGTCCAGATTAGTAATACATTGATATAATTTAGAGATTAAACTCCTTGGCAGTTCTGATTTATAATGTATGAGAGAAGTGACCCTTGCTACTACATCTTGTGTGCTCTAGGAGAGGTGGAGGAGACCGATCCAGCTCGATCCACATAAAGGTCCAGCACTTACAAGGGTCAGAAACAGATGTTGATCGTTTGCAGCTCTGACCTGCTAAAGAGCAGCGTGTAGATAAACGATGTGCTGCTTCGTGCGCTTTGGAGACCCAGTCGATACGGTGGGAAAATTACACACAATGTTTTGCTCCTTCTAAAAAGGCAGGCTGAGAAAAAGATTTTCAAAGTTTGGGGCCCCCCAGCAATATCAGGGGCCCACAAGCGCGCGCGGCATCGCAGCGTCATAAGAACAAGATAAATTTGTTGTTTTAAACCTCGTTATTAGCATGTAAAACAATTTAAAGTACTTTTATCTTTTTATTTGATATTAAGGAAGAGCACAAATACAAATACATGATCTTTCAATACTGTTTAATTTAATATAAGGTTTCTAAGATACAAAATAAATACTGTATACAACATTTGACACAAGGAGATCTTATATGTTCTGCAGCAGGAATACATAAAATCACAGTCTACAAAATAACCTGAGTACAGACACAGCGAGGAGATCTTCCATCCATCCATCCATTTTCTGCCGCTTTATCCGGGGCCGGGTCGCGGGGGCAGCAGTCTGAGCAGGGACTCCCAGACTTCCTCCTCCCCAGACACTTCCTCTAACTCCTCCGGGGGGATCCCGATGCGTTCCCAGGCCAGCCGAGAGACATAGTCTCTCCACCAGCGTGTCCTGGGTCTTCCCCGGGGCCTCTTCGCGGTGGGACATGCCTGAAACGCCTCCCGAGGGAGGCGCCCGGGAGGCGCCCAGGAGGCATTCGGAACAGATGCCTGAGCCACCTCAGCTGGCTCCTCTCGACGTGGAGGAGCAGCGGCTCTACTCCGAGCTCCCCCCGTGTGGCCGAGCTCCTCACCCTATCTCTAAGGGAGCGCCCAGCCACACGGCGGAGGAAACTCATTTCGACCGCTTGTATCCGCGATCTAGGAGCAAGGAGATCTTATGTTTTTATAATAATAAATATTCTGAATCATAATCTTCTTGTCAGGGAACAAATCAAGTATCTGTATTGTTAAAATAGTAGCTTGTAAGAGTTCTGTTAATTACCAAAGCTTGTCAAATAAATACCTGTGGCTTATATCCCTTTTGAGGAAAGGCCAAACACACGGTGCAGTACAATAATCCTGCTCCTGTCAGACTGATGCAGGGGACAGGTGTGTCCATATACTGCCTGTCCCTATCATTCTTCTCATCATCTATTTATTTATTTATTTTCTGTTCATCAGTCACTTTTTGTCTTTTTTGGAGGTGGGGGTTTTCCCCCTTCCAGATACTTCCACATTGACATTGTCCCTAATGTGAAAAACTACAGCTTTTGTTGCAAAAAACTTTAAAAAGACTGAATTGTGGACCGAGTAGATTGACGCGAAATTAGACCGGGCATTTCACCGAGTACACCCGGACGCGACCCGAACGCAGCGGCCAATCAGATGCCCGCTTTCATCTAAATATGTTAATTAAATTAATAAATAAATACAATAAAAAAAAAATGCGTACAAACAGAATAAAAACAAATTAAAAACAACATAAAATAATAAAAGACAGCCAGAGCCTCGGCTTTTGAGTCTCGTTTTTGGGACAAGAAGTTGGAACTGGCCCTCGGACCTCAGCGAGCGCAGAAGTGTAGGGACCATGTGGGACAATAAAGGATTATCTTATCTTAATAATAAGTTCTGAAATATACGCGGGGCCAGTCCATGAAGCGCTTTAAAAACAATGGCATTTAAAACCAACTCTAAAATGAACGAGGAGCCAGTGCAGAGAGGATAAAATGGCTGTAATATGTTCTCTACGACGTGTGCCAGTTAAAAGACGTGCTGTGGAATTTTGAACTAACTAAGCTTGACAGGTTAGCTTGTTCGCTTGGCTGATCCCAATGTACAGTGCATTACAGAAGTCAAAACGTGTAGAGATAAAAGCACGGATCACCCGCTCCAGGTCACAAAAAAAATTAAACCAATTTGAGTCTAGATAAAAGACAAATGAGATAAAAACTAGATTCAACCACAGCATTTATCTGCTTGTCGAGCTTAAAATCTCCATCAATAATGATTCTGAGGTTTGTGGCTGTAGACCTGATGTTGGGCTGGAGAGACCCCAATTCTAAATTATAATCAACAGCTTTGTTAGGCTTAAAAACAACAATTTTCCGTTTTGGACTCATTCAGGATGAGAAAGTTCATCGCCAACCAAAAGCCTTGACATCATCTAAACATTTCAGAAGGGGTGCCAGGGAACTACTAACCACAATGTAGAGGGGCCTGTGAAGAAAGAGTCCCCAACTTTTACATTGAAAGACCTGTCAGCCAGGTAGGACTTGAACCACTCCAATCCCGTTTCCCTGATAACCACACAGTGCTCCAAGCGAGATAAGAGAATTGTGTGGTCCACTGTGTCAAAAGCAGTTGTTAGGTCTAAAAGCAAAAGAACAGCTGCACTCCCAGAATCAGCAATTACACATAGATCGTTTAAAACCTTTTAAAAGGGCAGTCTCTGTGCTATGAAATGCTTTATAACTCGATTGATAAGTGTCCATTACGTTGTGTTTTTCCAAAAAAGACTGTAGTGTGGCTCCACAACAGCTTCTTTACAAAAGAGAGGCACTACACCAGAAGTGAGGCTTCTATTTACAATGTCCAAAACATTAAGCCCAATAGTCTCCCAGACCTCTTGTCCCACAGACCCCTGGGATGGGGTCTGTGGGACAAGATGATGGCTTCAGCTGCCCAACAATTTTGGAGAGGGCAGAGTATGAAATTTGCTTAAAAGAAGTAAAAAGTGCAGCATGATTAGGCTCTATGTCCAGAATAAAAGACGTGGTCACAATATTAGACCGGACAGAATCAACTTTACCTTTAAAATATGACAAAAAATCCTCACATACCATAGTTGAAGCCTCTACAGAAGTGGACTGGGTCGGGTTTTGAAATTGAATAGTTTTAAAAAACACCCGCTGTCTGTGCACATTTTTTAGCAATGATGCCTGAAAGTATTTTGCCTTTTCATGTTTTACAATTTTCTGATCGCTCCTCCACGGTTCTTTAAGGTTGTCCATAGACACTACAAGTCCATCCTTAGCCCATTTTCTCTCTGCGCGTCTACACTCCGCTCGAGCTGTTTTGGTTACATTATTAAGCCATAGGTTCAGCTTTACGTTTAGTGCGCATGACTTTAAGAGGGGCAACAGAGTCTAATGCTGAATGAATGAAACACTTTAGTTTATCTATAATAAGTCCATACATTCTTTTTCTGCCACTTCCTCCCGTTCGGGCTCGCTTGTGACTGGAGCCTATCCCAGTGACTTTGGGCCTTAGGCGGGTTCACCCTGGACAGGGGCCAGCTCGTCACAGGGTCCACTCTCGCATTCATTCACACTGCCAGTTGCCAACTTACCTAACTCATCCATGTGTTTGGATGGGGGTTGGACCGAGAACCCATGATCTTATTGGGAGGCGAGAGCTCTAACCGATCTGCTCCGACTCATGCTCCCCATGAGACCACAACTTATTTATTCAATAGTACGATAAATTGATATTTTAATCATGGTGACGAGCCTAGTCAGCAGTGACCGCTGCACTTTCACCAAAGGAAAAGCTTAACATTTAATCCCCAATATATTTATAAAGCATTTTCTTATGAGCTTATAGTCTATTTTGGTTTATTGTTAATTGGTTTAGTATGCTATATCGTTTTACTTTACTTGTGTTTTCCATCATAATTCAATAGCCCTCATCCTTGTGTGAATCCTAAGTTCTAGCTGTTCCCTCATTTCAGGAGGCCACTCTAGGACTGGGACAATCTCTCATTTTGTTGGGGCTCTTGATAAAGCTATTTCACTAGTGGCATTGCGTGCGACCTTATGAATGTGTTTGTCCTACTTTGGGTTAATCCTCATTTAGAACAGGGGTGTCCAACCTTTGTACACTGAGGGCCACATATTTGAACTGACTGCTTTTGGATACCTGAGGGCTGCCTTTGGCCCCCGGGACATAGTTTGGACACTCCTGATTTAAAACTGCCTTATCCAAGATGGTATCTTTTTGTATTTTGTTTGTTGCATGTTGCACAGTAAGAATGGTGTTACAACTGGAAACGTACCCAGTAACTAAAAAGATGTCTGGTTAGGGTTAGTGGGTTAGGATTAGTGGGTTAGGGGGCCTAACCCAACGCTTACATTATGCTGTGTTATATGTCTAACTTGTCCCCGTCTTATTGCTCTGGCAGGACTCAGCTGAGACCTGTGTGTGTGGCCACATGAGAGGCTCCTGAGAATGTGGAGCTGAACCAGGCTGGACCTCTGCCGCCCCCCACAGCCCACGCATGGCGGTGCTCGGGGTAAGTGCCACACTGCACACTCGGCACACTTCTTTTTAAAATGGTCTGTGATCAGAATGACTGAAAGTGAGTGATAAGTGATGTTATGAAAGATCATAAAACATTTTGGAAAATTAACTGACATCAGATATAAATTTATAAAGATAATAATTTGGAAATTCCCCAAAAAATATTAAATAATTTTTAATAATGCTAATTTCTATCTTAAAAAATTGGTTGGGGATTCACAAAAACAATTTGTACAATAAAATTGTAGCGAAATCAAAAGCTATTTTGAAGTCCATATTTTTAATGAAGGAAAAACAAAGTAATACGTACAGAAATGTCTGCAATAATCTCCCATTAAATAAACAAATGCAGTAATATCCTATGTCAAATGTCTTTAAAGCAGCTATGATATCACTCTAAGATCATTTATTTTGACAAAACCACCTGGATTGGTCATATTTGGTGATATTCTGAGTTTAGGCCCAGTTTCTCTAGCGAAATCATGTTATGCACCTGACTTTTGCCTTCATTCATTCAAAACTCATTGAAAACTTTTAAAGGGTCTATTCTGTAGCCTGCTAGAATCTGCTTTGTTTTGGAGTAACTGGAGACAAAATTAGGGCCCTGCTGATATGAATTTTGGGGTTCAGATTCTATACCGATATGAAAAGAAGTTGGAGGTGAAGTTATACCTGCTGATATATTTAGCACTGTACTTTTTGTGCTGTACAGTGCTCTTGAATAAAAGCTGCGTGCACAAAATTTACAAAGAAAATAGACCTTGTCCATATACGGGCCACTCCTGACAATAAACCACAGGTGCCCACGTGTAACATGAGATATTTATACATAAATGAGCTGGTGATGTGTCTTTTAAAATGTAGAGAACATGACGTGTCCTCTGACTTCTTCTCCTGCAGTGTGTCAAACGCTTGCACTTCCTGCTGGATTGCCCCCTGGTGGCCGTTAGACAATAAAAATCTATTTATTAGGCAGAGCAAAATAATGTCTGTTTGCCGTAACCCGACCGAGCCGGTAAAATTATAGCCGACTGGAGAAAAAAAAATCAGCATTTCGTCAAAATTATGCCAAATTCTTTTATTTTTCTTATATTTCGCCGACTCACAGACCGTTTTTTCAAAAAAGCGCCGTGTTGAATAATTTTGTATCACTGGAACTCGCTAAAAATATTACGAAGCCGAAAAAGAAATGAAAATGAAACTTAACACGAGCAGAGAACGTTCAACTCATTGTCTGTTGAAGCATGACCCCTGGCGGTCACTGCATGTCACTGGCAGAATAGAAAAACTGGATTTGACAGTGGGCTGAAATATGCAGAATTTGTCATATATAATGACCAAGACGTCGACGATTCTACGACATAAAAATGGCCAAAAAATAAAATTATTTGTCCTGTACAAAAATAGTTTATTGGGTGGACTTATACATTTTTTTTGTTTTGTACATTTACGTTAGCATCTCTTTTGATAAATGATATTAACTTAATTTCATAGGCAAATTATTTTACCTACCTACCTACCCACTTGAAAAATGGTGGGTCGAGTTACAGCAAACGGACAATTTATTTGGGGCAGCCTTACCGTACTTTCCGTAGAATGCCTAATAGAGAAGAAAAAAAAACACATATACCACATTTTCATAAGTCACACCTTTTTTCATAGTTTTATAGCTACTTATACTTATACTCCGGAGCAACATTTATGTGATATTATTTTCACATTTGCAACCACACTTACCCCAGTGCAACTTATATTACTTTTTTTTTTTCTTCTCTTTTGTGCATTTTTTTGGCCGGTGCGACTTATACTCTCCCTCGGTGCGACTTATACTCTCCCTCGGTGCGACTTATACTCTCCCTCCCTCAGTGCGACTTATACTCTCTGGTGCGACTTATACTCTCCCTCAGTGTGACTTATACTCTCCCTTGGTGCGACTTATACTCTCCCTCGGTGCGACTTATACTCTCTGGTGCGACTTATACTCTCTGGTGCGACTTATACTCTCTGGTGCGACTTATACTCTCCCTCGGTGCGACTTATACTCTCCGGTGCGACTTATACTCTCCCTCGGTGCGACTTATACTCTCCCTCGGTGCGACTTATACTCTCCCTCGGTGCGACTTATACTCTCCCTCGGTGCGACTTATACTCTCCGATGTGACTTATACTCTCCCTCGGTGCGACTTATACTCTCCCTCGGTGCGACTTATACTCTCCCTCGGTGCGACTTATACTCTCCCTCGGTGCGACTTATACTCTCCGATGTGACTTATACTCTCCCTCGGTGCGACTTATACTCTCCCTCGGTGCGACTTATACTCTCCGGTGCGACTTATACTCTCCGGTGCGACTTATACTCTCCGGTGCGACTTATACTCTCCGGTGTGACTTATACTCTCCGGTGTGACTTATACTCTCCGGTGTGACTTATACTCTCCGGTGTGACTTATACTCTCCGATGTGACTTATACTCTCCCTCGGTGCGACTTATACTCTCCGGTGCGATGTGACTTATACTCTCCGGTGTGACTTATACTCTCCGGTGTGACTTATACTCTCCGGTGTGACTTATACTCTCCGATGTGACTTATACTCTCCCTCGGTGCGACTTATACTCTCCGGTGCGATGTGACTTATACTCTCCGGTGTGACTTATACTCTCCGGTGTGACTTATACTCTCCGGTGTGACTTATACTCTCCGGTGTGACTTATACTCTCCGGTGTGACTTATACTCTCCGGTGTGACTTATACTCTCCGGTGTGACTTATACTCTCTGGTGCGACTTATACTCTCCCTCAGTGCGACTTATAGTCAGGAAAATACGGTATGTCACACTGGAGTATAAGTCACATTTTTGGGGGAAATTTATTTGATAAAATCCAAGACGAATAAAATCCATGAAATGCAATTTAAAGTGATAACAGATTAGAGAATGAACAACATGGTGAATAGGTGTACGAATGCTAATGTAACGCCTTCAGCTACATGACGCACAGACATGTTAACGTAACGTATTAACCGTTCTTCAGATCGCTAACTATAAGTTTACCAAAGCATCAGTATTACCGCAAATCACTAAATCCATTGAATTCTTCTTCCTCTGTGTCACTTCTAAACAGCAGTGCCCGGTCTGTTCTTCAACACCGGACAATAGGCACCGCACGGCAAAACACATGCATCTACAGAGTTCAGATTAGATAAGATAAGATATTCCTTTATTGTCCACACATGGGCAAATTGCGATGTTGCAACGCAGGTAGATACAGAGGAAAAGGACAGATAACTTATAGGAAGTTTAAAAAACACTCTTTATAGAAGAACTCTTATAAACAAAAACTCTTGTAAACAAAATTATACTAATAATAATGTTAAAATAAACACTCTATTTACATCAGTTATGTGCACATGAATGTGACATTATTGCGTGTGAGTACGACAGTAATTGCACATGAATATGACGGTATTGCACATTAGGAGATGTGGCAGTAGATTGGTCGTGTGTCTGAGATGTGGCAGTAGATTGGTCGTGTGTCTGAGATGTGGCAGTAGATTGGTCGTGTGTCTGAGGGGTGTCTGACCGGTTAGCACTAGATCATATGGGAATCGGGACGGAAGCATGAACGGAAGTTACGAAATCCAAGATGGTGGCAACAGAGACCGGTCCCGCTGAAGATTCTGGTCAGCTAGCGTTAGCACACATGCTGCTACTGCTGTTACGGACAATCTTTTGGATTCAGGATTAAACTAAATCTTATTTGTGAAGAGTTGTTATGTGAGGTGTCCTCTGAGCTCTGAGTGTTGTAAATCTGTCCATTTTGATGCTTTGTTTCCTTTGTTCGCTTTTGTTAGCGCTTAGCACATAAAGTGTGACCACAACATTGCCTCTGTTCTCATTGGCTGCTGTAAAGTGATAATGGCTGATCAGTGTTTACTAGACTCAGATTGGCATGTAACTGTTGTGAAAAGAGCCATTGATTGTTGAAATGTATGCATATTAATTACTGTAATTAATTACTGTGATGCTCACACATTTATTGGGATAAACACACCTGTAGGCTTGTGAATTAATTTCAATAGTTTAAGGGTGCATTCAACACACACTTGTGATTGGAATCAGGATCTGTTTGCCTAGCTGTTTCAGGTCACTTGGGTAAGGCCAAATAAAATAAATGGTGTGTTTCCGGTATCATTGATAAAACAATTCAGCTAGGTAGGTCGGAATTTAAAAAAAAAAATTATATTTGAAAATCCTTGCACAGGTTTTGCAGATGGTTTTCTTTTCTCAGAAGTGAGCGCTTTGCATTGAAGTAGCCTTATTGGTATGCAGATATTGAATCTACATCTATACTAGTCCAACCACAGGAAAAGAGCCATTAGCAAACAACCGCCCGCTCTGTTGTTGCGTGACGCGTCTACGCTGTTGCTCTGCATGCGTGTTCGATGAGCTGTAGATCCACTCGTCCCCAAAAGGTTTCCAAAGCACCATTGCTTGTAAGTGCCCAGCCGTACTTTGGAGTCTCGTTGACCAAATGGATCACTTGCCAATAGGCATTTCCAGCAGTAGTTGGAACTTTGAAAGTGGCGAACGAACCCGTGACGGGCGCCAGTGTCTGCTTCACACTATTTTTCTTAGTGTCACTACGTGATGTGAGCACTTTTCGACCGTCACGCATATCTTCACTGCCGCTACCCCCATACGCTACGGACATAGCAGCCAGTGGGTCGGCACTCGATCATACACTTCTAACTGATTCTGACTTATGTGAGTAAGGAGTGTATGATCTAGTGCCGACCCAGCCGGTCTGCACGCTTATTCATGTACATATCATGCCTATTTCTAACCTTATTTTAACTTTACTGATTTTTATATATCTGGTAGCAATTCATTGTCCATTGTTTTGTATTCATTGTTCAATGTTTTGTTGTTTGTGTTGCATAGATCACCAGGACCAAGTTCCTATGTTTGTGAATTTTGTTCATTGACAAATGACAATAAACCTTACTCTGATTCTGACCAAATATGAGCATCTGCAAAGATGGATGCGCATCTGGTTCGTCTAATGTAAATGTTATGTCCTTAAATAAATAAATAAAGTAAAACGAAACGAAACCGATCAAAAGTGCAGCAATTTTCATATCTTACAATCCCCACAGATGATTTTTTTCCCCGCAGCTTTTGGATTCTCTCTCACAATTTGACGTTCTCAAAATGTGCGGCCAGTAAATATGCAATAAAATATTTAAGGTCGGATTTTGAAATTCAGGTTGGGTCAGGTTACCGGAAATACACAATATTTTTTTTGGCCTAATTGTGAACGTGCAATAAAACAATGATCCGGACCAAAGAAGCAAACTCGGTTGGAAAGGTCAGTCTTGGTCCACTTGAATCAAACTGAATTGTGAACAAAACCAGGAAGTGACCATGAAGTGAGCCACGCTGAGACGTATGTGAGGCTCAGGATCCAAAAACTCATGTGTGAGATCAATAACGGGACAAATGACTCACAGAAAGACCTGGAAGTAACAGCAGCAGCTCAATGTCTGGTTTCATTTTAATGACTGATGATCGCATTCCAGTGATTATACTTAAAATGAAAATGTTTTAAGTGTCGTTTATCTTTTTATTTTTACCCAGGGCATTCAGAGTGTTCCAGGGCATTCAGCCCGCCTCGTACTCGCCTGTCAATCATCTGCAGATTTGGGGGTAATGCGTTAGCTGGAAACCTGTTAGCTAGCTAGAGTAACGAGGAAAGTAACGTTAGTTTTGTGCACTCATGTAATCTAGAGCTCGGCGTGTTGTGAGCACGTGCACTGTGCAGCTAGTGACTCTTGTCCTCACGCCAAAGAGAAAAGACACTTTCAGATGCACGTTTGGAAAAACTCCTTCTCCTTCATTATAACCACTATTTAGTATGTGAGGAGTCAACGTGTTTATTTTATGACATTGTGTTGTGCTCATCTTAAACATAAAAGAGAAATAAAGCTCATTAAACACATTTACTTTGCTTGTTTAGTTGATATTGTATTGATTATAATACTATGTTCAACAACACAAAGGGATTGTCAGCAAACGACATTATATATGTTATACAATAATGTTGATTATTGATAACCCAAGAGTACTCTAACGCAATACTTTTATAACACTGTGGGGCGGGTTGTGCACATGTGGGGCAGGTTGTGCACATGTGGGGCAGGAAAACGAGATATAAAATGTAGGGCTGCAACATTTGCTTTTTCACTTTGTTATTCACTAGGGCCAATCACACAGTTGCCAATATAGCTAATATGGATGGGTATGTGATGTTGGTCCAGCCCAGGAATCGAACTGATGATCTCCTTATCTGGAGGTGAGCGCTCTAACCCCTCTGCCATTTTGTTTTTATTGTCTCTGCAGAACCCCGACATGCTGACCAGGAAGATCAAACTGTGTCATATCAATGCCCACATCACCTGCCGCCTGTGTGAGGGCTACCTGATCGACGCCACCACGGTCACCGAGTGCTTACACACCTGTATGTACTACACACTCCCAAACTTACCTCTGTCCCCTTCACACCCGGCCTGTACCTCCCTCTGTCCCCTTCACACCCGGCCTGTACCTCCCTCTGTCCCCTTCACACCCGGCCTGTACCTCCCTCTGTCCCCTTCACACCCGGGCTGTCCCTCCCTCTGTCCCCTTCACACCCGGGCTGTCCCTCCCTCTGTCCCCTTCACACCCGGCCTGTACCTCCCTCTGTCCCCTTCACACCCGGCCTGTACCTCCCTCTGTCCCCTTCACACCCGGCCTGTACCTCCCTCTGTCCCCTTCACACCCGGCCTGTACCTCCCTCTGTCCCCTTCACACCCGGCCTGTACCTCCCTCTGTCCCCTTCACACCCGGCCTGTACCTCCCTCTGTCCCCTTCACACCCGGCCTGTACCTCCCTCTGTCCCCTTCACACCCGGCCTGTACCTCCCTCTGTCCCCTTCACACCCGGCCTGTACCTCCCTCTGTCCCCTTCACACCCGGCCTGTACCTCCCTCTGTCCCCTTCACACCCGGCCTGTACCTCCCTCTGTCCCCTTCACACCCGGGCTGTCCCTCCCTCTGTCCCCTTCACACCCGGGCTGTCCCTCCCTCTGTCCCCTTCACACCCGGGCTGTCCCTCCCTCTGTCCCCTTCACACCCGGGCTGTCCCTCCCTCTGTCCCCTTCACACCCGGGCTGTCCCTCCCTCTGTCCCCTGTACCTCCCTCTGTCCCCTTCACACTGCCTCTGTCTCTCCTCTGTCTCTCCTCTGTCTCTCCTCTGTCCCTCCTCCGTCCATCCTCCGTTTCTCCAGTGTCCCTTCTCCGTCCCTCCTCTGTCCCGCCTGTCTCTTCTCCGTCCCTCTCCTCCGCCTCTGTGCCTCTGTCCCTCCTCTGTCCCCCCTCCGTCCATCCTCTGTCCCCCCTCCGTCCCTCCTCTGTCCTTCCTCCGTCTCTCCTCCTTCCCTCCTCCGTCCCCGCTCCGTCCCGCCTGTCTCTCCTCTGTCCTTCCTCTGTCCCCTTCACACTGCCTCTGTCTCTCCTCTGTCCCTCCTCTGTCCTTCCTCTGTCCCTCTTCTGACTCGCATCTGTCCCTCCTCCGTCCCTCCTCTGTCCTGCCTGTCTCTCCTCCGTCCCTCTCCTCTGCCTCTGTGCCTCCGTCCCTCCTCTGTCCCGCCTCCGTCCCTCCTGTCCCTCCTTTGTCCTTCCTCTGTCCCTCTTCTGACTCTCCTCTGTCCCTCCTCTGTCCCTTCTCTGTCCTTCCTCCTCCGACCCTCCTCCGACCCTCCTCCGTCCCTCCTCCGACCCTCCTCCGACCCTCCTCTGTCTCTCCTCTGTCTCTCCTCTGTCTCTCCTTTGTCTCTCCTTTCCCTCCTCCGTCCCTCCTCCGTTTCTCCAGTGTCCCTTCTCCGTACCTCCTCTGTCCCGCCTGTCTCTTCTCCGTCCCTCTCCTCCGCTTCTGTGCCTCCGTCCCTCTCCTCCGCCTCTGTGCCTCTGTCCCTCCTCTGTCCCCCCTCCGTCCCTCCTCTGTCCCTTCTCTGTCCTTCCTCTGTCCCTCTTCTGACTCTCCTCTGTCCCCCCTCCGTCCCTCCTCTGTCCCTTCTCTGTCCCTTCTCTGTCCTTCCTCCGTCTCTCCTCCTCCCCTCCTCCGTCCCTCCTCTGTTCCCCCTCTGTCCCCGCTCCGTCCCGCCTGTCTCTCCTATGTCCTTCCTCTGTCCCTCTTCTGACTCGCCTCTGTCCCTCCTCTGTCCTGCCTCTGTCCTGCCTGTCTCTCCTCCGTCCCTCTCCTCCGCCTCTGTGCCTCCGTCCCTCCTCTGTCCCGCCTCCGTCCCTCCTGTCCCTCTTCTGACTCCTCTGTCCCTCTTCTGACTCTCCTCCGTCCCTTCTCTGTCCCTTCTCTGTCCCTTCTCTGTCCCTTCTCTGTCCCTTCTCTTTCCCTCCTTTGCCCCTCCTCTGTCTCTCCTCTGTCTCTCCTCTGTCCCTCCTCTGTCCCTCCTCTGTCTCTCCTCTGTCCCTCCTCTGTCCCTCCTCTGTCCCTCCTCTGTCCCTTCTCTTTCCCTCCTTTGCCCCTCCTCTGTCCCTCCTCTGTCTCTCCTCTGTCCCTCCTCTGTCTCTCCTCTGTCCCTCCTCTGTCCCTCCTCTGTCTCTCCTCTGTCCCTCCTCTGTCTCTCCTCTGTCCCTCCTCTGTCCCTCCTCTGACTCGCCTCTAAATCGCCTCTGTCCCTCTTCCAACACAAATAATTAAAATCAATGATCACTTGACGGATCCGCTAACTCTGGAATGAGGGGTGAGAAAGGGCTGTGTTTGGTCCCCTCTCCCTTCTTTGTAACAGGACAATCAAAAACGATGTTCTATTGTGTCAAACCAGACCAAACGAGACATTTCCATCCGCAATGTGATGTGTTTTCTTCCAAAAAAATGTCCAATGTCTGGATACAAATTAAATAATTCTGGCCACCCCCTTTGACCTTTAGAAAGACCTTTCCATTTAAATGGCAATGGAATCGTTCAGATACTTGGGTGTGGTCCTCCATTAAAAAAAACTATCAACAATTTTGGAGCTTTGCCATTATTAAAAAATATCTGGGGGGAAAAAATACTTCTTCATACTGAACTCAAAGTCAACTATAAACTTAAAATAAGACAAGCTTTTATTTGTCCACACAATGGGGAAATTCCAGTGTTGCAACGCAAGTAGGTACAGATAACTTATAGGAAGCTTTATAAAAACACTCTTAATAGAAAAACTCTTAGAAAAAAAATCTTAGAAAAAAACAAAATAAAAAAAATATTAACAAAAGTAACAAATGTGTTGTCCAGATTTTTATATCTATTCTAGACCCGAATGTCCATCCCCCAATCGGCTGTTTGATGAGTGGAATAAAACAATCCATTTTTTATGGCCAGGCAAGAAACTTCAAGTCCAATTTAAAACTCTACATTTATCAATAGAAAATGGAGGCTGGGGTTTGCCCTGTTTGAAACATTACTTGTGTTGCTGGTGTGATCTAGAATCTGAAGCTGAATGGTGCTCATATTGAGAGCAATGTTGTGTCGGGGGTCAGAACTTTACAGTGTTTATACCTACTCAAAACCCATTTAAATCACTTCAAACATCTAAAATGTATTCAGTTTGGTCATCTCAGACTCTTACAGGGGCAGACATAAGAGGGCAGTGGTCATAATCCTCTCCAGCAGAATAGCCTTCAGACAGTTTTGAACACAAAGATAAAGAATGTTTAAAGGGAAATAATGAATTACATTTTTCTGAATCTGCTTTATGCCAGTACGTTTTTACCTGAGCCTGTGTTCTCTCTGGGAGCCAAAAGCAGCACACTTTGGGAGCTTGGACCACTCACTGCCTGCTTCGGACCCTCAAACAAATCACACTTAAACTGTGTCATAACAAACTGATTCTAATGCACAGTTGAACAGGTTACATTAAAAGCACATCAGATGTTTTTTGGAGCAGTGTCCAACACGATTATCTTGGTTTATGTGAATAAATGTGTGTTCATTCTCCACAAACCACGGTTCAAATATTCTTGTACAGCACATGTCCACCAGATGGCGCCATGCGATCAGCAACAGTTACAGAGCCAGACTCCTCCATATGTTTCCCTGAGAATGATGAGTGTATTTGTGTATTTTAGATGACGTCAGAGTTCTCAGGTTGACTTCACTCTTTAACTGTTTACAACCTGCATGTTTCTCCACATGTTCATCTGTAATTACTGGGTTTATCCACATGAAACCGAAACATAAAGTTATTTAAATAAACTCTGTAATCCTTCAGTCGTTTAGTCAATGACTTGGTCGATGGTGTTGTAGTCGACTAATTATTTCATTTAGATTAAAAGGATTTTAATCTAAATGGCAAAAGGAGATGATATGGAGTGAGTTAGCTCAAAATAAGAATAAGTTATGAATTTAATCCAACATATAATACATAAATATATTGTTTAGTATTTGAGTGCACAGTGGCAGAGGGGTTCGAGCTCTCGCCTCCCAAAAAGAGATCATGGGTTTGATTCCTGTTTTTTTAGTTGACTACATTATTTTCCACTGTAGCGTCAGAAATTGGTGCCATTATTCAACACCAAACACATGATTGCTGTCAGTTAAAGGACTTTTTAGACACTTAATGATAAGATTCAACACTTGTGGATTTCTACTTTGAATATTTATTCTAAAAAGAGTACATCTCCCATATACTTACACAGGCCTGCCCATGGTTAGAGTTTATGACATCACATTTGTAAGGTTGCGACTCATTTGTCATCACGTTGTGTGCAGTCTGCCGCAGCTGCCTGGTCAAGTATCTGGAGGAGAACAACACATGCCCCACGTGTCGCATCGTGATCCACCAGAGCCATCCTCTGCAGTATATCGGGTATGTACAGTACACAAACTGTTGTACACAGTACTCGGGCTCCCTGTAGTACTCTCTCGGTAGTACAGGCTGTAAATGCTCCCTCAGTCCTGCCTGTGTGAAAGTGGAAGCTCCCACGTCCTACACATCACATTCATGTCCCTCACTTATCATCAGTAATGCACTACTGTGTTTATTCATATTTAATGTGGTTTTAGAGTCTCGGTGTTATTACACTAAGGGGTTGTTCCATGTGAAATATTGCTCTTAGGAAAAGGGTTGAGAAGAGAAACACACAAAGCCAACCCGGTAACAGCACTGCACGTTCTTACGCTGGTTAAAGACAAAAGCTGCTTTCCCCTGCTCCTTGGACCCAGGCTGTTCCCATCTGACTTGTACATCTGAAATCCTAAAGGTGAAGATGTTTGGTTTTGCCTGACGACTTGACTTTCCTACAAACACAAGAGCATAATCATTCAAATGTCAACTAAACAAGCAAAGTAAATGCGTTTTTAATGAGCTTTATTTCTCTTTTATGTTTAAGATGAGCTCAACACATTGTCATACAATAAACACGTGTCGTCCTCAAGCAGTGAACAACATGAGCAGCGACGCACAACAACAGAACACACTTGTTTTAACTGTAGTTTATTTAAATCACACATTGACTCCTCACATACTAAATAGTGGTTATAATGAAGGAGAAGGAGTTTTTCCAAACGTGCATCTGAAAGTGTCTTTTCTCTTTGGCGTGAGGACAAGAGTCACTAGCTGCACAGTGCACGTGCTCACAACACTCCGAGCTCTGGGACTGTGCTGAGAGGACACATGACCAGAACTATCTTTACTGAGCTGAAAAAGTCACTTGGGGAGTACTAGATTACATGGGTGCGTCACGTTCCTCGTTACTCTAAAAAAACTAATTTGAGCACTTTAATGCGTTACCCTCAAACCTGTCGTAGGAAACAGCAGAGATCCAAATGTAATTTTGTTTGTTATAAACGTTTATCGTTCTAAAACTCTAGCTTTAGCCATGACTTTCAGCCACACAAACTTGGAATTACAAACGTCTTTTTACAAATCGCTAAGTTCAGCCTCATGATTAAAAAGTATAATTTAGGTTTGATTTTGTAAGAAACATTTGCCATGTTTAGGTAATGTCAGTAGCTAACATAGAGCCATGAATGGAAAAGCAGTCCAAAGTGAATGAGTCGGGGGCCGGGGCCTGTCGAAACGTGGCTCACCAGCCTCTTTAGTTTTTTGCCTGGAATGTTCTACAATATGGGTTTTAAAGTGCATATGACGGGGTTTCATGTTTTTGGCTAGAATCTGTGCCAATTTTTGATCATACTTTTACATCAGTCATGTGACCGTTTGTGTGGAAAAGAATACTAGAGGAAGTAGCACTGAGTCCTAAATGTAATGAGTTGACACGACCGTAGACTTATAAGCATGCAGACTTGATTTTTGATGCTCATGCTAATGATCACTTAGCCACTCGGTCTGGGAAGGCTCAAGGGATTCGAGGACCAGTCTGCTGTATATGTTCCTACAGCATTAGCATTGACATTAGCCTGGAAAAACACAAGTTCTGAATAATCCAGAGCGTTTGGCCTGGTTCCAACCCCTCGACAACATTATGGTCAAACCCTTGTTAAATGTCACTCATTTTTTGTTTTTATTTTACATAATCAGTTTTATAACTGACATCCGCTAAGGCTAACTGACTTAAGTGTACATGTTGATGCTGTGGTTCTGTAAGGCTGGCACTAAACATCCTCATTTACATGCGGCGTATAAATGACATAAATATCATGAAATAAACATGTTATACAGGTTCATATGGGGATTGAACGTTCAATTTGATGTAACTCTGGTTAGCATCGGAGCTGATTAGATTTGAGCAACAGCCATTCTATGAATGTCTACAGAATTACCACAAAAATTCTCTGTAAGCTCTGCTGCACGGACACTGCTGAAGCTGTGTTTCTGATGTTTCTGTGCAGCCATGACAGAACAATGCAGGACATCGTGTACAAGCTGGTGCCAGGACTGCAGGAAGGTGAGGTGTGTGTGTGTGTGTGTGTGTGTGTGTGTGTGTGTGTGTGTGTGTGTGTGTGCGCGCGCGCAAAATATCGTCACGGGCTCCGTGCCGTATAGATACTTTTCAATAACGTTAATTTATTAAAAATTGTCCAGGCGGCCGTTTAGAAACTCCCTCCTGTAGAGGGCGGTAAACAGCGCGGAACTACTGAGACAGACACACACCGTGCACCAGCGTGTACACAAGCCTGAAGAAGAGCTTTTGGCTCGAAACGTCGCTACTGTTACACTCCTCCCTTTTCCATTCTATTTGATTTCCTTTTTCATTGATTTCATTCCTTTCACCCCTTTATTTTATACAAATTCAACGCAGCCCCGGAGCTAACACAGCCCCGAGACCACCACAACAGCCGAACCGGAGGCAAAAAACCCACACACACACATCACACACATCTTCCCTACTCTACACTACATAGACCGAACGGTTAAACAATAAAACCGAGTGGTTAAACAATACAACTATCCAACAGGGCCCCGCTGAGCGCCTGTTAGCTTAGCTTTAACCACGGCCACTTCCGCGCTAGCGCTACTTGGGTTAGTGCCGAGCCCGACCCGACGAAATGGGATTTTAAGACCAAAACAACAACAAAAAGACACAAACAGAGGGTCAACAGACTCCCACACATCACACACATTACACAGACCTTGCCAATTGTTTGGCAACTTTACTTGAATGCGTTCTTTGCATAAGCTTTGTGGATAAACATGAAAATTCATGCATTTTCTTATCCGGAATAAAACAAATGCCCATTTGGTAAACTTTAAGACCCTTTTTTCAAAAAAGTATCGGGATACGTATCGTAATGAGGGAATTGTATCGGGACATACAAGTATCGGGATACGTATCGTATCGCGAGGGTCTTGGCAATACCCAGCCCTAGTACCCGTGTACATTATTTTAAAATGATCCAATGTGATTTCTGGACTTTCAGACCTCTCCATAATTCTAAGTGTTCATGTGTATTCTTTCTTCCTTTTGGCGACACTTTGTTTTGCAGCGGAGTTGAAGAAGCAGAGGGAGTTCTATCAAAAGCTTGGGATGGAGGTCCCTGGAGACATTAAAGGAGAGCTGTGCAACATGAAAACACACTTGGACCAGCGAAACGGTACGAACGTACACACACATAAGCATACACGCATACACACATGCATACACGCACACACACATATGCACACCCTTTGATACTTGTTTTAGAATAAATTTGTGTCAGAGTTTTGACACTTTTAAAACCCTTTTACATTTAACACACCCTGCTAATTTTTGGACACAACCAAAATGGAGCAAAGGTCTTTAAAGAGAGGGCAGAGAGCAGTGACTGACCGGTCGTCTGGCCATAATGGTCCTGACCAAGACTAAATCAAGATCTGGAGATGGACACTGCTTGTGGTCCCAGGGACAATAGACCCTAAACCTTGTCTGATGTCTACAGGAGAGGCCAAGTGTGACGAGCCTGGACACAAAGAGCCCGGAGAGGAGAAGGCCGAGGAGGACAACGACTACCACCGCAGCGACGAACAGGTCAGCAGCAGCTTTCTTTCACCAGGTTTAGTCCTGGTTTCAGGGTGCTTGAAACCCTTCAAAATGCTTGAAGTTTACTATGTCATTTTCAAGGTTGATGAAGTGCTTGAATTTAGGAAAAAGTGCTTGAAAATGCTTGAAATATAAACTTGCCCATCTGTGTCCTACACATTTGGACAGTTAAGAGTGCTACTTGTCTTCAGTTAGTTGTTTTGAAGTAGCCTCCTCTAAAACTGGGGATACGACTACTCCGTGCTGGTGTTATAATGTTATGTGCGACACTTCAAAATCATTTTTTGATGTGTTCTGCTGCATTAATTCAAGCACGGCTTTTCCTCACAACACCGGTGTAAAGAGGGGGCTGGTGCAGGTGATGGACTCAAATGAAAGAGAACGATGTGCAGCGTAACATGTCACAATTACCTTTTCATTAGAAAAACTTCACAGTTGTCTCTGCATCGCTTTGTCCTCTTTCTCTCCAGTCGTTCCCCTGCTTCTCTCCATCCTGTGCACACACGAGAATCATTATTTACAACTCTCTAAAGCAGAGCTTCTCAAAGTGTGGGGCATGCCCGTTTGGGGGGATATGCAGAGCCTTGCCTGGGGGGATCTGAGCGCAGGAGGAGGTGTCTCTCCAAGCCCCGGACGAGCCCTGGCTTTGGCCATGGCCTGTACCACGTGCTCTGTCCCTCTCCGTACCCCTCTGCTGCTCCGTGCTTTGGTTCTGTCCCCCTGGGCTTGTCCCCCCCTCTAACTCCTCAAACTGGCCGCTCATTTGGCGATATAAAGCATGTCATATCTGAGTATGTTGCATGTGCATTTATATAACCCCTTTCCGCTTTGATCCCAAGCACTTTAAATGTGAAACATGAGCGCATGTGTACGAGTCAGCACCGCGCAGAGAGCAGTCTGTGTGTGGCCCGCGGGCGAGGAGAGACTGAGGGGGAGGAGGAGAGACTGAGGGGGAGGAGGAGAGACTGAGGGGGAGGAGGAGAGACTGAGGGGGAGGAGGAGAGACTGAGGGGGGAGGAGGAGGAGAGACTGAGGGGGGAGGAGGAGGAGAGACTGAGGGGGAGGAGGAGAGACTGAGAGGGGGGAGGGGAAGAGGAGAGACTGAGAGAGGGGAGGGGAGGAGACTGAGGAGAGACTGAAGAGGAGGAGGGGAGGAGAGACTGAGCTCCGTGTGTCTGTGTTCAGCTGTGTCTAGAGTCACTTCCTCATTTGACTCATTTCTCTGTGAATATGAGTCTGATTGTAATTAAGCACATCGCGTTTTGAAGCTTAAACTATAGAAAGCAGGACTCGTCCCTTGGGCAGTGCTTCCACTAATGTCTTCTTCTACAGTGTGTCATACGCTTGCGCTTCCTGCTATACTGCTCCCTGGTGGTCGTTTGCCAGTAAAATCTATAAATTAGACGTGCTGTTGTAATGACCGAAGGGAGCAAAGCGTGGGAAAAAGTAGCGGCTTAAAGTCCTAAAAGTACAGTAATAAACTTCTAAACTAGTGCACTAAAAAACTTAACGCACATTTCCTGGAGTCGTGTTACTATCGCCATATGGAGAAGAGAGTACATAAAATGCTTTCAGTCATATGCACAGCTAAACAAAACTGACAATGTTCAAATCTAAGATAAAAACAGAGTAGAACCTGTCTCACATCTTCAGGAAGACTGTTCCAGATTTTAGCTGCCGGTCCATGTTTAGTCCTGACTCTTGCACCAGCAGGAGGCCGGTCCATGTTTAGTCCAGACTGATTGATGCTCCAATAGTTAAACGTTCAGTTCCATAAATGATACTCAGACGAGCTTGTGTTTGAATGCAACACGTGCTTCAGCTTCTGTGATGCTCGTGTTTCAGGTGAGCATATGTCTGATGCTTGTGTTTCAGGTGAGCATATGTCTGATGCTTGTGTTTCAGGTGAGCATATGTCTGATGCTTGTGTTTCAGGTGAGCATATGTCTGATGCTTGTGTTTCAGGTGAGCATACGTCTGATGCTTGTGTTTCAGGTGAGCATACGTCTGATGCTTGTGTTTCAGGTGAGCATATGTCTGGAGTGTAACAGCAGCAAACTTCGAGGCTTGAAGAGGAAGTGGATCCGCTGCTCGGCTCAGGCCACTGTGCTCCATCTCAAGAAGTTCATCGCCAAAAAGCTCAACCTCAATTCCTTCAATGAGGTAAGTCATTGTCCATTTCCGTAGTAATGTTATTCTTTTTGAAATTGAACAGTAATGTCTGTAGGGCTGGGCTGTACAATTAGGGTAAATAGGGTTGTTACTAACCATACATTTTAGGGATGGACAATAAAAATGGGCACCAATATTTATCGACCGATAATGTCAATTTTAATGTCTCTACAAAATTTCCAATAACATTTTCTTAAATAATTAGAAGCCTACAATGCATTTGATTCTAGCATTTTTTCCAGCGTTTTCTACTTTACAGCCTCACTCTTAACTGGCTCCGCCCCTGCTCCCCGGAGAAATGTTTACATCCTGGCTCATTGAAGTAATTTAAGGCGCTACACAAATCAATCTACTTTATAATGTAAAGGACAAGATGCTGACACAAAAACAGTTTACTGCATGTTTAGTCTTGACTCTGGCACCAGCAGGAGGCCAGTCCATGTTTAGTCCTGACTCTGGCACCAGCAGGAGGCCAGTCCATGTTTAGTCCTGACTCTGGCACCAGCAGGAGGCCGGTCCATGTTTAGTCTTGACTCTGGCACCAGCAGGAGGGCGGTCCATGTTTAGTCCTGACTCTGGCACCAGCAGGAGGCCGGTCCCTGAGGTCCTCAGAGTCCGAGATGGTTCATATGGCACTAACATGTCTGAGATCTACTTTGGTGCTAGGCCATGGAGAGACTTGTACGCAAGCAGAGCTGCTTTAAAGTCTATTCTCTGAGCCACAGGGAGCCAGTGCAGATACCTGAGAACAGGACTAATGTGATCATACTTCCTGGTTCTAGTCAGGACCCGAGCAGCAGCGTTCTGGATGTACTGCAGCTGTTTTACAACTCGTTTGGAGAGGCCAGTGAGCAGGCCGTTACAGTAGTCTAATCTACTGGAGACAAACACATGGATAAGTCTCTCCAAATCAGGTTTAGACACTATATTTTTTATTTTGGCAATGTTTTTAGATGGTAAAAAGCTGCTGATGTTATTGATTTGACGTGGCTGTTAAAGTTCAAGTCTGAGTCCATTATTACCCCCAGATTTCTAACTTGATTTGTAGGTTTTAGAGCGAGACTCTGGAGGTGACCGCTAACACTTTCTCTTCTCGTCTCATTGTTTTGCATCCACACACTGATCTGTTGGATGCAGTGACAGAGTGAATCCACTGTTCCATATTCACCTGCCGACAGTGAAACATGGATCTGACTCGTCTACATCATTGTGATAGGACACATTTTCGCTGTGTATCAACTGACCAAACGGTAGCAACAGAATGGGTCCAAGGACTGACCCTTAGGGCACCCCACAGGTCAGGGGCATATGGTCTGAGACAAATTACTTCCTGTCTTCCAGATAGGACCTTAACCAGTTTAGGGCAGTGCCAGTGATGCCCACCCAGTCCTCTAGTCTCTGTAAGAGGATCCCATGATCGACAGTGTCAGAAGCAGCACTCAGATCTAACAGAATTAAGACTGAGACTTTGCGCGTGTCATTGTTCAAACGGATGTCATTTGTCACCATGACAACAGCAGTCTCAGTGCTGTGATGAGGTCTAAAACCTGAAAAACATTGAATGAGTTGTTTATTAAGAGGAAATCTGTGAGCTGTTGTAAACAACCTTTTCAAGGACTTTGCCCAAAAAACAAAAAAAAGCCAATGACGGTATACCTCTTGCTGCAAGCATGTTACCATAGCAACCTGACAAACACTGTCATAGACTTGCATGCGTTTTGGTTTACAGTCTTTTTAAATTGGATGAAAACATTTACTTTTCAGTTCAAATTAGACACACTTACTCCCCACGTCACACTGAACATAAAAGCCAGTGGGGACATAACTATCTCGAACCGTGCGATTGTGAAAATGTTGAATGAAGTAGTTTAACGTTGGCGCTGTTTGTGAGGAAGGGGTGATGTAGGCGGGGTGGATTAGAGGTGTGCTCTTCGCAGTGGCTCGTACCCCGCCGTCGCAAAGGCCCATGGAACCAGCGGTGCGAGAGGGAAGGGTCGCTCTTGATTGGCTCTGATTTATATATGGAACCGCTCAAAATTTGCTCCTGTAACTGCTAGCCTCGAGCCAAACAGTATGACATCACTTTATCCACTGATACAGTCTATGGTGTTTCACAAGGCACAACAATGCACTAGCGTAACAATAGCGTAGGCCGATACGAAACATCACCTTGCGGGCCATCGGTAGCGCTTGTGAGAGGGCTAGAAAACCCAAGAGCCTACCATAATTTTTATTTTTAAGACAATATGTATTATATGGGCTCATTTTGCCTGCTTTAGTCACATTTTTGGCCATTTAAACTAAAACGAACAACTAAAAAGATAAGTTAAATTAAATAATTATATTTTTCCATATTTCCCACATTAAAGCTTTAGTTCTCATTTCTGTTGCATGAATTTGACCTGTAAATTGTGCCCTGTTTCAGGCCAAAGGTCACACACATTTCCACATGAGCAGAAGCTGTGCAGTTTGTGCTCTGAACCTCATTAACCATCGTCAGAGCAGCAGAACGCTGATAAACCCTGGATATAGCCTTGATTAAGCTGTGGGTTTTTTTGGGCGCTCACTTGAGAGCTGGTGGTGGGCGGAAGCTGACAGATGGGTTTGGGGTTTTGCTGTGAGCAATCTGAACAGGCGCCTGGCTCCAACACAAGGGGGCCGTCCCCTCTTTGTGTCGGAGCCATCACTTCCATGGGCCCTGTCAGCAGAGTGAGGATGATCTGAGTGATGCTGCTGGAGCTGACAGTTGTGCTGCTACTGCTCTGAACCATTGTGAAAATTGATCTAAAAGTGATATTTCTGATTAAAATGTACATGCTTTTGAATATGTTTTTGAGAAGACAGAAATACTAACTGGAAACTAATCCAAGAATCCCATGCAAGTTTGTAAGTGGTCGTAACTACAGGGTTTTAGAAGATAGGGAGAAAAGTAAGTGTTTTGACACTCTGCATTTTTGCTAGTATTCTCACTTAGAAATGTTTGAGGGACCTGAAATGGTCATCATAGGTGCATTTCCACTGTGAGAGACAGAATTTTATAAAATCCAGACGCCACATTGTATGATTTTTAAATAATGTCTTTGTATATTATTGCTGCAAATAAGTATTTGAACACCCGAGAAATTCTGGGTTAATATTGGGTACAGAAGCCTTTGTTTACAGTTACAGAGATCAAATGTTTCCTGTAGTTCTTGACCAGGTTTGCACACACTGCAGCAGGGATTCTGGCCACTCCTCCACACAGATCTTCTCTAGATCTGCCACTCCAGAATCTTGATATGTTTCATACAGAGCCACTCCTTGGTTCTCCTGGGTGTCTGCTTCAGGTCATTGTCATGTTAGAAGACCCAGCCACGCCCCATCTTCAATGCTCTGACTGAGGGAGGTTGTTGCCCAAAATCTCACAACACATGGCCCCATTCATCCTCTCCTTAATACAGAGCAGTCGTCCTGTCCCCTGTGAAGAAAAGCCCCCCAAAGCATGATGTTTCCTCCCTCATGCTTCACAGTAGAGATGGTGTTCTTGGGATGGTCCTCATCCTTCTTCCTCCAAACACGGCGAGTGGATTTTATACCAAAATGTTCTATTTTGGTCTCATCTGACCACATGACTTCCTCCCATGACTCCTCTGGATCATCCAGATGGTCATTGGCAAACTTCAGACGGTCCTGGACATGTGCTGACTTAACCAGGGGAACCTTCTGTGCGATGCATGACGGTGTAGTGTATTACCCATAGAACCTCTGAAACTGTGGTCCCAGCTCTCTTGAGATCATTGACCAGGTCCTCCCATAGTTCTGGGCTGATTGAATTTCCCCATGTGGGACAATAAAGGATTATCTTATCTTATCTTATCTTATTCCTCACTTTTCTTATCATCATTGAACCCCTCGAGGTGAGATCTTCATGGATCCCAGACCAAGGGAGACTGACAGTCATCTTTAGCCTCTTCCATTATCTAACAATTGCTCCAACAGTTGATGTTTCTTCACCAAACTGCTTTCCAATCGCCTGTAGCCCTTTCCAGCCTTGTGGAGGTCTACAGTTTAGTCTCTGGTGTCTTCTGACAGCTCTTTGGTCTTGCCCATGGCAGTAGTTGGAATCTGACTCCTTGTTTGTGGGGTGGACAAGGTCTTCATGCAGCTAATGAGCTCAAACAGGAGCTGTTAATTTAGATTAACCTGTTACCATCCACCTGCGCGCCGGCGCGCATTTTTCATATCGCAAATATTCTCTTACATCATCACTTTTATTTTCGTGGTCAATACCAGCAAGCCATACATCATTTTGAAGCTTATTTTTTCAACAAAACGAATGTCATTGATTGAATAATATGCCCCAAGGAGCAATTGCCAATAGTTTGTGAGAAAGTCTCAACTTTTACAGCATTACCCGTTTGCTGTCTATGATGGACGAAACGGCTTTAATTCTGTACATCCTTGTACTGAAAAACACTATCCACTTGTATTTTTCCTGAAGTTATCTGATTTCGAGATATTGTCAAGTAAACAAAGTTTTCTTCTCTGACGATATTCAGGATTAAGGCTCGTCTGGCGCATTTCTCCGTCCATAAGAAATTACCTGTTTGACTTATAAGATGGTGTTTGGCATCGATCTTTTCTTCAGACTGTTACCTACAGAATGAGACCATCTACAGCCTCCGGAGGAAAAAAATGCGCCGCTTCCGACGCCCGAAGCTAACTTGTTTTTAGCCACATAGCTAACGTTAGCAGTGACTTAGCGGACTTTGACATATTATTCTAGCCAATAAGAATAGCTTTAGAATGCGGGGCGGGATTTAGGGGTCCCACACACGGAATCCTCTGTATTCATGTGCGTAACGGCTGTAAAGAGACAGGTTTTTGGGCAGGAGGCGACTAGACTTTACGCATAACGTTTTCTGATCTTATTAGCCTTTTGGATGCGCATTTTGTGAGCTATTAGTATCATTATACCAATACAAATATATATATATATATATATATATATATATATATATATATATAATATATATAATTTTTTTTTTTTTTTTTTTTTTTTTTTTTTTTTGGGGGGGAATTCATATTTACACATTTTCACATACATTGTTTTTAGCAGTTATAATAGGTATTAGTGGCCTACAAAACATCAAAATGTATGTTTTATGATCATAGAGGAGCTAAAATTGTAATAAAACAGTTTGGCACAGTTGGCACATATTTGGTTCACTTGTTCCGAATATACTTTTTGATACAAAAAGGTCAACAGCACCAAAATGCCTGTTCCCAGAGATCTGAAACTTTACACAGTTGTTGTCAACAAGATAAACATCATGTACAGTGAACAGCATAAGTACACAATGAAGTATGTCATGCTCAGGACCATTACAAATTGACAATATTCAGGCGAGACTAAAAAAGGATGTTTTGTTTATGTTTGGGCCTCTGTAGTGTAAGTTCTGAAGCCCTGACAGTGTTCATGTGCACATCTGCAGAAACTAGAAGGCCTAAGCTTTCTAATGATGCATCACACTTGCATGTGGAACATAAGATCCTCTTTTAATAAGCAAAGCCATTTGGGTATGTCCAACCATTGTGCACAGGGCAAAATAGGTGGATGGTAACAGGTTAATAAGTGGAGCAGAGGTGGATTGACAGGTCTTTGAGAGCCAGAATTCTTGCTGATTGGCATGTGTTCAAATACTTATTTGCACCAATAACATACAAATAAATTATTTTAAAAGTATACAATGTGATTTCTGGATTTGTTTTATAGATTCTGTCTCACAGTGGAAATGCACCTACGATGAAAAGTTCATACCCCTCCATCATTTCTAAGTGGGAGTTCTTGCACTGTACACAGCTGTGTTCTGAGTGTTTGGGATGATGGTTATTTCCCACTTGAACGTTTCAACGAGTTCTGAGTGTTTCAGCTGAATTTGTGTGCAAACAAAAGGGCTCAATCGAGAGGGTTTTTCAGAGGTGATGCTGATGGAGATGATCAGGGACTCTGTAAATGCCCTAAACTGTGTTATTCAACATAAACAACCACTTTTCTGTGCTTGATTAATAAACACCTCGGAAGGTCCCATTTTGTTTAATTACAATGCATGTTAATTCTTAGGGACTTACATAATGTAAATGCACTTGAATAACATTTAAACGTCTTCAAAAACAAATTAGTCAGTTAGGATTTGCTCAAGATGCTAACTATGCTAACGCTGTATTTGGCGCAACTATGTACTGTCATTGGATTGTAAAATAAACTCTGCGACTGAAGTGGGGGATTCAGGCTTGTTGTACCTCAGCTCGTGCAGTTGCAGAGGCAAAAACTCTGGGCTGGGATGAGTTGGGAGAGGAAAGAAAGTCTGTCGATAGAGGTGCTTGTGGATCTGTAATGTATTATTCAATCATTTTCTACTGCTTGTTCCCATTAGGGGTCGTGGGTGACTGGAGCCTATCCCTGTGTATTCTTCATTAATAAAAATGTTGAATGATTTGACGGCTCTAGTTTAAATGCTGTTTTGTCTTCTACAGCTGGACATTTTATGCAACGAGGAAATCTTGGGAAAAGACCACACGCTCAAGTTTGTCGTTGTGACCCGATGGAGATTTAAGGTCAATTCACTCTTTGCTGTTTGTGTGTTTTATAGTAGAGCGAGAGAGACTTACGTTCACACTGCAGGCCAAATCTGATTTATTTTGTCCTTATGTGATCGTGTGCATAGTGTTCATAGTATGAACAGCACAACGACGATATTTTCAAATCCGACCCTTTCGTATGTGAAAATAAATCCAATAAATATTCGTACTTTTAGAATGCGACTTTAGTCAAGTCCCCTGATCCGACCTGAACGTCATGGATGGGCAACATTTCTGACATAAACTTCAAAAGTCTGTGAACATACGAAGTGACAAATCAAATCGGGGAAAAATCAGAGGGTTGGTACCGTAATGGGGCGGGGTTTGAGGAGGTTATGAAGGAGTCGGCCGAGCGAGGGATTAAACGCTCCTGACTGCAAAAGAAACGAAGGACATGAATAAGAGGAGCGGACGCGGTCGGGTAACGTTCCCTTTTTACTTCCATAAACACTGTGACGTTGTGTTCTTTTGTGCGCTTGAGCAACACATCGAGCTGCATTCTGTTCAGACCAGACACAAACGACCACATCAATAATCCGAATTGGGCCTCGTACCCTGCAGTGTGATCATAGCCTTAGTTTGTGCGCATCACCGGCCCGTCTCCATGGAATGTTTCTAATATTTCAGGCAAAAAAAAAACATATCCATGGAGACGAGAAGGTTTCTGAACCTCCACCTAAACCCTGCATAGAACCCCTGTAAACTCTGGCTTTGGATTCAAACATACATTGAAACCTGACAAAACGACTCAAACCAGTGCTGTAAATATGCAGTGAAGTTCAAATACCTCTTTACGATATTGGGTTTGCAGTGTCTTACTGGGTGATTTCTGTGTGTTCAGAAGTCGCCGCTCCTGCTCCACTACAGACCCAAGATGGACCTGCTGTAGCCCGCTGCCCCCGCCACAGCGGCTGCCGACTGTGCCCCAAATCTCTTTATGCAAAATCTACGTCCAGCAAGCAAGCGGACCCTGGAGGTACCTGACCACCGGAGGTCCCTGTGCGCTCGCCCAGCAAACCTCCAGGAGAGACCACATTTCTACTTTTATATGAACCAAGACACTACTACTGGTGCTCATCCTAACTCAGCGACGGTGGCGGGAGAATCCACTTTTTCTCAAATGTTTTTTACGCTTTCCCGATACACTCAAGGTGTTTTTGGGAGCATGGAAAAGGAAAGAGGACAGAACTATATTTGGCATAATATTTATCAACAAATGTCTATTTAATTTTGTTGATTTGCCTGATTTGCTTTGGCTTTGTGGTCAGATGTGAAAAGGCTTTTTATGTACTAAGTTATGTTCTATATTGTACATAAATTTGTCATGGGAAAGATGGAAAAGAGACTTAAGACTGTTGGAGCCAGAAGTGCTATCAGAGAGGGGGATTCCACATCAATACATTAAATACATGTTCTGCAGCGCCCTCACAGAAATGTTCTCACGTGACAACAAATATGAAAACAATGTTTTTGTTTAAAAAAAAAAAAAAGTTTTGCGCAAATTTCTTTTACAAGCAATTTAAATGAAAAATGTTTGTCCCAAATATTGGGTCATCAGAAAATTGTTCTGAATGAGCCTGGCATAGGACATGTGTCGATCTCATCTCTACTCAGTGGAAAAAATACTAAAACACTGCTGACATATTGTGTTACAAAATAGAGTGACTTAGCCACACGGAGCCTAGAGCCTGATATTCACTCTGACAAACTGGTCGTAGTCACGACTGATTGTGTCTTATGACTTTGAGCCTTTGAGTTTTGTAGTGTGACATCCGTAAATCTTCTAAGATGAGAAAAACAAACTGGCTGGGACAGCAGGCTTTAAACCTGTGGCTGAACGCTGATCGACTGGCAGTGAATTGAGATGGGCATTCAGGGCAGCGCTTGAGCGTGTGGTGATGAGCGATGAGTGACCACAGGCTGAGCATGCGGCGTAGACCCAGAGGTGAAGCTTGTACAGCTTTATTAGGTTTATTAGGAGTGGCAGTGATTCAGTGTGCATCCAGGACCCAGAGGGTTGGTCTCTCGGCTGAGCTCAATGTCCCAGGGACACAGCCCTCATTGCTCTATCCAGCCTAGTAATTTGGTTGGGACAGGGAGGTTGCCTGATGTGATAATCTACTAAAACACTGCAATTGATTCACAGTAGTGAAAATCTATTTCAAGAGTGGATGGAAATATCTGTCAAAAGGCTGTGTAGAGTTAAAGTCGATGTGACGGGTTCTGCCGTTTTTCTAACTATGACTTGGCGGTGGGAGAGAACACCTGTGCTAAATTTTTATCACACTTTTACTTCCTTCAGGTTTAAAATTATTGGAAGTAGAGCTAAAAAGTAGTTCTAAAACTGGATCCTCTGCCTATGTCATGTTTGTGCTCAAACCAGGAAGTACAATTCCAAACTTTATAAAAATGGACAAACTGGGGACAAATAGGCAAATGTTTATTAAAAAAAATAATTATATTTAAAAGAAATGGGTGCTTTAAAACCCCTTGGTTCTCAACCCTTTTCAGTTGCGACCCCAATAATAACAACTTCTGGCGTTCGCAACCCCCAAACACAAAAACCCGACCACCTTCAAGGTGATAAAGTGGACTTTTCAAGGCATAGGCCTAGATTAACTAATACGACTTTTACATGCATTTTCAATATTCCCTGCGTCATTTGGGGAGCCCCTGAAATCATTTTGCGAGCCCAAATTTAGAACCACAGCTCTAACCTGTGGTATACTGCAGACTTTCAGTGTTTGTCTTGAAGTGGTCACATGACTGGAGTGTCCCTCGTGTTCAGCTGATCGAAGCGCTTCAGTTGGAGCATGTGGTTTTCTTAGACATGTGCTAATATATCTAAAGCTTTTTGCGCACATTGTTGCCATGGAAACCAGATAGTAGGCTATAGTAGGCAACAGCTGTCTTTGTTTGAAAAGCTGAAGATGACAGCAACATCTTTTGCTTTAATGATGTATTTTATGGATCGTTAGTGTTCTCCATTAAACACGATCCCCACACGATCCCCACACGATCCACACACGATCCCCACACGATCCACACACGATCCACACACGATCCCCACACGATCCCCACACGATCCCCACACGATCCCCACACGATCCACACACGATCCACACACGATCCACACACGATCCCCACACGATCCCCACACGATCCCCACACGATCCACACCAGGTCTTTAGGTCTTGTTCCCTCGACACGTGTCACTTTCTATTCAGGCTCATTCAGAACATTAGCAGTTAAAACCGTTATTCCATTTACCTTGAAAATAAATGTGTCACATACAGTGCACAAATTATTGTGCACTGTGAAAATGTCTTCATAATATATATATATATATATATATATATATATATATATATATATATATATATTATGAAGACATTTTCTTTACTGTTGTTGCTTTATTTGTCATTGGTACCAATAAGAACGGGGGCCATAGTATTTTAGGAATGTGGCTCCAGTATCCATGGGATTTAGTGAAACAAATCATAATTGGGACTGTTGTCATGGCGATTAACAATTCAAAACAAAATCCTGTACCTTCTTGAATGTTAAAATGTAAAAGTCCTCATAATGGCGTCCATAATGGGACATAAACATAAAGGACCGCGGGTCCCGGCGGGTCCTATCGTCTTTCTCGCGTTAGAACGATTGGGTCCAGTATCGCTCCATCGTGGTTTCATTTCCTCCAGTTCATTCTCCTCGGACCAATCACAGACAGGGAGGCGGGGTTGATCATGTCCAGCATTGCAATTTCTTTAACCTAAACAAGATGGGGGCCACAAAGTTTTCGTTTCAGTGTTTAGGTCCATTATTTATTAAAGGTGCATTCTGTTACCTTTCTGGCGGAGGGTACACGCCTACTGTTATTTCTTTGCCTGGAATGTTTCCGGCATTAAACCATATCTTTATCTACATTATATCTTTACAAACATGGATAATTATTATGAGCAGGTTCGCCTTTCCACAGATCTGCCCTGTAACTTGTTCTGGTATGCAGATAAATAACTTTAAAGGGGCTGTAACAAATTTTGTTCATGTATAAAGTAAAATATTTTCGCCTTAGTACACATATATTGTAAAAAACAGCTCTTAGGGTCAAAATGAGTATTCTGTGACGGCAAACTCACTCTTGGCTCTGAAAGTTGTAAAAAATGCTTATGGAGCCCAGGAGCTCAACAGATGTTTCCAAAAAATCTAAAATAGCTTGAGGCTAACCAGCTCGTTGTGAGATAATGAGCACAAGACATATCATTTTTGTTTTAAATCTGTTTCTGAATCTTCATAAACTTCTAAGTTATTTAAACATTTTGCAGAATTTTAAGGAAAACTACAACGGACATTACTTAGCACATAGCTGTTTAGCCTCCATCATACCTTTATACTCTAAATAATATTTTTTTTCCTAAACTGAATGAGAAATTGACTTGGGGAACCACAGTGGACTTAGAAGTGGGTTAAACTTCCTAAACTCATTGAATCATCAGAATGCGAGGAATGCTTTAGATAAGTGAGTAATATTAACTAGTTCTGTTTTCACATTTTTAAGATGGTTAAAGCACCTTTTAATGCCATATTGAGGAACATTCTCGGCGAGGAAATAACCTCTCTGTGGACACGAGCATAGACCCTCCACCAGGAAAGCGTCGACATGCGCTGATTCTTTCTGTAGAACTCTGAGAACGGCATAAGCAGGCGACGGAACGAGAGGTGCTAGCTAACACTGCATTACAAACACAAGCAGTACTGTCAGAACACATTCAGGTTTATACTCGTTCATAAACTTTGGACTACACTGACTACTGGTCATTGGTGCTTTGGTGTCTTTCTTGAGGACAGTCTCAGGAAGACACTGTCCCTTCTTCTCACGTTGTCCCTCATGTCCTCACATCATGTTCTCTACGGCTGAGCAGTTTGTAGGAAAATGTCAAATAGCATTTCTTCGGACCGTAATTATGAGCAAACCATTTCAAAATAAAGATAATTTTACGGTGCACAATTTCCACACGTCCACTAACCGCATTTGAGAGGAGACTGAAACATGCTACATGCTAAGCTACTACAAGAATCCCAAGCATTTCAGAACATGTTTGTTGAGTCGTCACACACACATTTGCTCATGGGGATTTATTTGCTTCATCTTTCAGCTCCAATGTTATGTTGATCTTTTTGGTTGATAAAGGATAATTTTAATTGTCTTGTCCTGCATCATTTTGATCGTTGCCCTTGAGGTTTAATGTGGCATTCTAGCATTTTGGTGGAACTAAGTGTTTCAACAAATGATGATTCTCACTGAGCAAATGTAACAGACTAAATATGTCTTATAACTATTGTGTTTCTGATTGTACTACATTGCCTGTATTTCAAATTCTACAAAATTGACTCTACATCTTTTGTATTTTTTGGGTTTGTGCTACATAGTACATGAAGGCTGTAACCATCAATCAGCCAACGAATAGGTAACTATAAAATAATATCGTAGTAATGGTTCTCTGCACTATACAGACTCTAAATCCGACCTGCTATTACAAAGCGTTGATGCATTACGAAATCATTTGTAAAAATTCTTGGCCTAGAAGTCTTCAGTCGCCATATTTCAACATTTAGTTGGTTGATAATTTATTTGATGTCCAAAAGAAATAACCATTTGATTAGTTGAGTAATTGAAACAAATAATCATTGAGTAGTTGACCAATAACATTGTTAGTTGCAGCTCTCACTCATGTGAAGGGTTATAGCCTATCATAAAGAGAAATAAAAGTCAGTTTTGCATTTAACAAAACAGTAATGGTATGGAAATGGCTTGGTAACTAAAATGTGTATTTATGGAAATGGTAAATATGGTAAATGTTTATTTATTATATGCTAAATCCCCAATGAAGACTGTAAATGACCAGGAAACATTTCAATGCTAATATTTTATGTAAACAAAGCAGCAAAAATGCATGATTCCACATTTATTGGCCCGTAGGCGTTATTAGGACGGTGCAGCGTGAAATGGGGATGAGAGGCAATGGCAGCAGGTAAAGTGCTGAGAGCTGGATTTGACCTCACGACGCCCGGTCCACGTGGTCGGCATGTGTGCTATCCACTCCACCACGAGCTGCGCACAGTCATTTCGATCCTCACCCTGTTTCTGTGTGCTAATGTAACGTGCTAATGTGACGTGCCACTGACGCAAAACAACTGTGTAAGTAGTCATGCAGTTGTATTGTCATTTCACGTATCGGGCGCATAACTGTGGAAGCCCATTTCCCACTCATCATTTTAAGGTAAAACTGTAAATGATGAGTTTTAAATAGGAAATTATGACTTTTAAACAAATAATTATGCCTTATTATTTTCTTTATTTTTTATTCACTGGCGGAAACGGGCTTCCATACATAACTCTCAACTATGAAATATTTTAATTTACAATGATAAGATGCATGTACAATTTTGCATAGTTATACATTTTCAATATTTCCTTGGTTGAATACAAAAATAATGGCCATTAGTCATGTCTTTACCCAATAACCTTCTGCTGCTGTCTGCCCCTCTCTCTCGCTCTAACCCCCTATCAGACTACACACTGAGCAACTGTAGTGCAAAGGCCGCCAGAAAAGATTGTGCTCACGTTTTATAATTTGATATTGTCATTCTCTCAGATGGTGGGCCACGCTGTTAGATTTTTTTTTTTTGTTTTTTTTTTTATCTCAATAATAGACATCCACAAACCATTCAACCTAATAATTATTTGTTTGGTAATGGCTCCACACCTATGTGATATTAATCTTATGACTGACACTGTTACTCGTTAGGCCGATGTGGACCAGTGTCACAGTCAGAAGTGCATTCAATGGTCGCTCTGCCGTTTGCAACCTGCATCTGACGAAGCGAATTAGAGCAACTTTTTTTGTATTTTCAACCCGATTTCTGGTTCATAATACAAAAGGCACATAGCAGCCATTTCTTTCATTTACAACTTGATGTTGCAACTTGTGCTTTGGGCAAAAAGGAATATAAATTAGATGCAGCTTCATGTAGTCTGAGTTCTCATAAAGCACAGTCAATCAGACAATCACACTGTTATTTTCTACAAACTGCTTCTGTTACAAAACTTCCTCCAAACTAAATTAAAAATTGAAGTATTTTATGGCATAACGTAAAGGATGAAAAGGACCTTCTTGAGGTAAATACTAACTACCGTCTCCTAAAGTGGTAGAAAAGTAATCACTTTTTTAGTACAAATACAACAAAGTTGTGGAAAATGCTTTTAGAGTAAAAAAGTTTTACACAGATTTCGAGAACTGTTTAAGCATCAAATCTGGCGATCTTGATGAGGAATTGTGCTGATTTTTGGTCTAAAAATAATCAAATTGTGTAGACATTCTTCTATTTTTGTTTGCGCCAAAACTTTTGGATGTTGCAGATGTAAATGCTAAAAAAAAAGGAATAATCCATTTCAAGTAGTCTCAAATCCTAAAGGAAATGTATTTACTTTTCAGTGCAGTTCAAAAATGTAATGCAGTAGAAATACAGATAATTGCTCTCAAAGGTAGCAAAGTCAAATGAATAAGCATCAACCATAAAATGTACTTTCATAAAGTACAAATACTTAGAAATAGAATATTTTTTGAGGACTAATCACTTCTGCATGGATCATCTCCCCTTGTCAAATCTCCACCATGTGTGCGTGCCTGATGCACTTTAGGGACTGGACTACATTTAAATGTGTGAAGACTGAAGCCACATTCACACGGAGACAAAGTGGCGAAAGTTTATAAAATGTTTTCTGTAAACATAGAAGCATTTTTTAAAATGTGTACAGCAACATTTGTGGACAAAAGATGCCTGAAAATGTTGTAATACTCCGTTTCATTTGTGGCGCTGTTGAAAAGTAGCGCTGAAAACCACAAACGATACAAACATGGCGGCTTTCCATGTGGCAATGAAGCAGAAACGGATTTTGCCGCAAAAGCCATAACAAGGTCATCAAAGTCTGTGGCACGTACGAAATGATGTACGGCCCATTGTTGTTGCTTTCAGAGTTTGGCGCTTGCGTCATCATGTAAAGGTGGGTTAATGACGCAACTTTCACAAAATAGTATTTTAGACCCCTGAAACACCGGCTCCATGTTTTTCAAATGAAATATCTTTGCGGATTAGCCTCAGTTTAGCTTTGTGTGGATGGGGCCTTAACTAACTTCAAATTATTGCCGACATCTTAACGCAGTCAATGTTGGCATTCTGTGGTTCCTGACATTATTTGTTAAAATGTCATTCAACTCGAAGCTTTAGTTGTGTTTTGTGTCATTACAGGCATACGTGAAGATAAGTTCATAAGTTAGTCCGTTTTCCCTAACGAGTCCCTAACGTGCACTATGATTACTAATGATTGAAATTTGACAGGGATGAGATGAGTCACACAAAAGTGATTGGTCCTCAGAAATAATCAAATATACCTTTTCGGTACAGTTTTTACATTTGTACTTAAAAACTTTCCATCGCTGACCGACAGTGACGGGGCTGTCGCTTTAGGCTGGAACTTGATGAGCAGAGACTGTGCTAACAGAGGGTTTGGGTCTCCATTATTGGGTCAACCTGTGGGACTGTGTGTGTGGGGGGAGGGAGGGGTGAAGGGTACAGAGGGGAGCGTTCTAAAGAGCCATTTGAACGAGTGCTGCCCCCACCCGTTTGCTTTACTTTATTCAGGACACTTGCGCAGTATTTCGCTGGTCATGGAATCTCCCATAGACATTCTGGACACTTTCTATTGAAAATGACTTAAATTATGAATTTGTATTTTATGTACTGTATTCATTGTATTTGTTGATGTCTCTGTAATAAAAGAAAACAAACTGATGTACAATTTGCCAGTGTTGATTTTGTCAGCGCTAATATGTTAGTAATAGTTATATAGAAAATATTTGTATGTTGTGTGCAATGTGGCAGCACAAGGACGTCAGCCGCCAACCAGTTAAGTCCATAAAATCTCAATCTGCTCTTTGGAGCGAGACAGCCAGAGATTAGAAGCTGAAGATGGTTGTCAGCCCAGTATGAGCCTGAGAGACTGATTCACAGCCTCGGGAATATTTTTTGGACTGCACGTCAACGTATGTATCGACGGAATTACGTCTCGCGACCCTCACAACTCCTAGGATTGGCCTCTGAGGCTCCGACCCCCATGAACAAAGAACTTCACTGGGCACTTGCCATGAAGTTTTTTGGGGTAGAGAGCAAATCATGGTGAGAAAGAAAAAAAACAAATCGAACGATGCATTTGGCCTGGAGCGGTTCATAGCCAAATGAGAGATTCATGTGAGGCTCAGTCTGCATTCTGACAGGAGAATTGTCTGAGAACTAAACACCAAATGACAACCCAATCTACAATGTGGACATCATGTCCAATGTTAAGTTATTAAGAATGAATCTGAATTAAAATTATATGATATAATACGATATATTATATGTGATCGACCACGGGAAAAACCGCCACAAGTCGGCGTCAGTGAAACTGAGAACACCCAAAAAAGTTTTTTTTTTTCCAAATGTGTGATTTTCGTTTTTTTGCAGAATGTGCTAGTTGAAGTTATGGACCAGCCATTCAATGTATCAGATAACAGTATTTGCAGCATTAAAAGCATAAATAAAGCCGTTTAAAACTGGTAGTTTCTGCTCTTCTCTGGACGCGCGGAGGGGTGTGACCGCATTTCCCTATGAACAGCTGCGCTATTGTAGTCAGCCAATGGGCTGGGCGGCCAGCCGCATGGCTACTTAACAAGCAGCAACATGCGCTGTGTAGCATTAGTTGAATCATGGATAAAGCTGCAATTGATTCCGAGCTTAACCGTGGTTGTTACAGCTCCACGCTTTTGGATTATTTCTGAAGAAAAAAAAATTGTTATAACAGCGTTACCTTTTTTTAGCAGCGTATTGTTGATCTTTTTCCACCAATCAGCTGCGAACCACATGGCGACAGCTACTTGTTCTCCTCGGGGACATTATTCATTTGTCCAGACTGTCTCCTGAGCTTACATTCCCTGGACTGCATTGCAACGGAACTGAGGTACTTTTACTCTAAAGTATTGCTTTAACGCTGTGTTTTAAGGTCTCGTGATGTCACTTTAGCCTCGTCACTTTTGCCTCGGGGCACCGGAGCAGACACAGCAATGCTAATGTTACCAGCCTGGCTGGCCCCTTTAAGGAAAGAGCTGGGGATTGTGGGTAACGGGAAGTGCGCCACGCTCTCTCTGTGTGTTCGGTGCGCGCGTGTGTCTGCTGCCGCCGCCCGTATGTCTTGTATTTTTCTGATTGAATGAATCCCAAATAAAATCGTGTTGCAACGAGTATCATGCCTGCTCAGCCTCTGTACCACGGTTGGGAGTCTACTGGGCAGGGGAAGGAAAGTAACACTGGGGGCTCGTCCTGGGATATTTGAACAGAAACTTCAGAGACTACGTTAAAGAAAGTCGGCGGCACCTGAGAGACAAGATGGCGGCGCCGTTTTACTGTGGTAATGACAACGTGGACAATAAGAGACTATTTGAAGTTGCAGATGATAATATGAGCAGGAATCCGTTTTGGCCGGAGATGACAGCGGCTGCTAAGGCCACTACTGGTCAAACAAAACGTATGGGAGATGTGAATGGGAACGAGACCAACCCATTTTTGTCTAGCATGGAGCTAACCGCAGCTGCACCAGAGGAGCATCAGCCCTGGCTGCTCACGCCGCCGCAGTTGGTATGCACAAATCCCTTTATCTCACTCACGTACATGGATGGCGGTCAAGTTGGGGCTTTCCACCACAGTGGGATGGTGGAAGAGTATATGCCTATATTTGACGCAAATAATAATGAGGCCCTCCAGACCCTCCGCCTACCCATACAGTGTTTTACCCCTGGTGTTCAAGTGCGCAGGCATAGTACACCGTACCCACTGGATGATGCTGTGCAGCAAAGCCCTGACGCCTTGCCGGTTCAAGACCTCAGACCTGTACCAACCCCAGCCTCATGGCAGCCATTGGTGACTGAGCAAGAGCGGCGGGCTACTAGGCACGGTCCCAGGCAGGCGGAATCAACGCCTCACCGCCACTCGACGCGCCTGCCAGAGGACTCCACTGACAGCGGCGAGGAGGAATGCTGCGGATTTAAAGAGAGAATCCCAACCCTGCGACCGGGACATTTTGATGGGTCAGGTTGGTGGAAAGATTTCATCTATCAGTTTGAAACATGTGCACGAGCCAATCACTGGACAGGGAAGACCAAAGCGATTCAACTCCGGTTCAGCTTGACTGGGGCGGCCGGGGCTATCGTTCACAAAAACCCTAAGTCTGCAAACTGGAGCTATCGTGTCCTACAGGAGGTTAATGCCGCTTATGGTCCACATTCCGAGCACGCCGCCGCCATCGGGATCGAGCTGAGGCAGAGGGTCAGAAAACCAGGGGAAGCTCTGCACAATCTCCGAGACGACATATATGAGAAGATCGCCATTGTGTACGGGGACCGTGCCGAGTTTGAACAAGATAGTATCGCTGTTGAGATTTTCACCAACGCCATGACCGACGCTGATATCGTCCAGAAGCTTCTGGAGATGAAACTCTGGCCGGAGCGTATGACATTGTACACTGGCATGAGACTACCAAGAAGGCCACCAGGGCCGTAACTCAAATGATGCGCCCCGGTTCGGTGCCCCGCAGTTTAGCGGCGAGAACCGCTTTAGTGTTTGAAGATACACCCATACTCCCCTCTCCGCAACGGCAGGGGCATCAAGGCCCCGGCAAAAACCAAACAAGACGGCGTGGGGCAAAACCTTCACAGGGGAGGTAGTGTGTCACAACTGTTCCGGAGTGGGACACATGCCGAAGCAGTGTCCTTCCCCCCGTCGTCTCCAACAAAGGCAAGGGAGTTTCACGCCGAATTCCGTTCCTGACACTAACACAGTGATTGTTTGCAGTAAAGGTCAAGAAGAGGACAGGTGCGTACAAATAACAATACATGGGCTAAGACTTTGTGCCCTTTTGGATTCTGGTGCTAGGAGAAATGTGCTTCCCCTGCACCACTTTGACTTCCTCCCGGTGCAGTTCAGACCTCAAGTACAGCCATCTACTGCCAAGGTTCTCCAGGGAATTGGGCCCGAAGGTCTAGCGGTCCTTGGGGAGGTCATGTTGCCGGCGCTGGTTGGGGGAAAACAGATTGATATAAACTTTATCATGGCCGACACCTCTGAAAGCGCAGAGGTAATCTTGGGGCATCCTTTCCTGCGTCAGTCCTACAGGCCGCTGAATGAAAGAACCATCAAGGACGCTTACCCTCTTCCGCGCATCCAGGACACTCTTGACACCTTGTCCACTGCCAGATACTTCAGCACACTTGACTTGACATCGGGGTACTGGCAGGTGGAGTTGACGCCTAGAGCCCGTAAAGCCTCTGCCTTCTGTACACGTAAGGGCCTATTTGAATGGAATGTGATGCCATTTGGACTGTGTAACGCTCCGGCAACCTTCCAACAACTTATGGACCGGGTTTTGGTGGGGCTACAGTGGGAGACATGTTTAGTGTATCTGGATGACGTTGTGGTCCTTGGGCGGGACACCTCACAAATGCTGGAACGTTTAGAACAGGTTTTTATCCGGCTACGGCAGGCGAACCTTAAACTTAAGCCATCCAAGTGCTGTTTGTTTCGAGAGGAAGTGGCCTATTTGGGACATATTGTTTCCGCAAATGGCATCGCCACTGATCCCCAAAAGACAGAGAGGGTGAGGGAATGGCCAACACCTAGGAACGTGTCTGAAGTCAGGCAGTTTGTAGGTTTAGCTTCCTACTACCGACGTTTTGTCCCTGATTTTGCGTCAATAGCTCAGCCCCTGCATGAACTCACAAAGAAGTATGCCCGGTTTAACTGGACTACCCAGTGTCAGCAGGCGTTCGATGGGTTGAAGAGACTGTTGACTTCCTCACTTGTCCTGGGCTACCCCCTCGACAAAGGGGATATGTTTTTGGACACGGACGCTAGCGACTGTGGGGTTGGAGCGGTCCTCTCTCAAGTCCAAGGGGATGAAGAGAGGGTGTTGGCATACGGGAGCAGGCGTTTGTCACCTGCTGAACAAAATTACTGTAATACCCGGAGGGAACTTCTAGCAGTGGTAGATTTCACCTCCCACTTTAGGCAGTATTTACTGGGCCGTCCTTTTACCGTCCGGACCGACCACAGCAGCCTGCGCTGGCTGACCGGGCTGAGAGAACCTGAGGGTCAGTTAGCGCGCTGGTTAGAGAAGTTGGCCGAATATGACTTTGTTGTTGTTCACCACCCCGGCAAGATACACCAGAATGCGGATGCATTCTCGAGGCGTCCATGTTCTGAGTCCTGCCCTTGTACTATACAGGACCCCGGCAACCGGCACCGGGACAAGGCCGTGCAGTGTGACCTATATGAGCCTGTCCTATTCACCACACCGCAGACCTTAGTGGGGGTAGTGGGGCCGGAACCTGGGACCTCTATAGTGGGGGTGGACGACGCCCAGAGTGGGGCTGACAGGGTTCCACTGACTCACCGCCACCTAGTTTGTTTCAGGGTTGGACACTAGAGCAGCTGAGCGACACTCAAAGAGCTGACCCAGATATTGCACCAGTTTGGCAGTGGGTAGACAGCAAGGGAAGCCGTCCGTCTTGGTCCACTGTCGCCGCTTGCAGCCCAGCTACCAAGGCTTACTGGTCACAGTGGACAAGACTGTTTTTAAGGGATGGTGTATTAATAAGGAAGTTTTTCTGTCTCTAAGGTAAAACATTCTATCCACAGGTCCTCCTGCCCCACGCTCTACGCACTGCTGTAATGGAGCAGATGCATGATGGGCCGGTTGGGGGCCATTTTGGGGGGGAAAGGACACTGGCACGAGTTAAAACCAGGTACTATTGGTACAATATGAGGGACGATGTCACACTTTGGTGTCGCACTTGTGCCAGTTGTGCAGCGGAGAGGATAGCGGTTGACATTATGAGACCTTTAAACGAGACGGACAGACACAACCGTTATATTTTGGTGGTACAGGACTATTTTAGTAAGTGGGTTGAAGCTGCGACGAGTTGGCCACTGTCCAGGATGTACCCCACCTAAGGCCCAAAGTCACTGGGATAGGCTCCAGTCACCCGCGACCCCGAAAGGGAACAAGCGGTAGAAAATGGATGGATGGATGGGTTGAAGCTTATCCGGTTCCCAATCAGCAAGCCGAAACAGTTGCAGAGAAGATAGTTTCAGAGTGGGTGTGCAGGTACGGGGCCCCCCACACATTACACAGTGACCAGGGCACCAATTTTGAGTCGTCAGTTTTCCAGAGAATGTGTGAGCTGTTGGGAATAGAAAACTCGTACGACCCCATTCCGCCCGCCATCAGATGGGCAAGTGGAACGCTTTAATGCCACTCTACAGAAAATTCTGGCATCTACTGCAGAGAGGTGCCATTGGGATTGGGATTTAATGCTCCCTTTCGCAGTTATGGCCTACCGCTCCACCCGGCACAGTTCTACCGGGCTGACCCCAAACATGATGTTATTTGGCAGGGAAGTCACCGAACCCATGGACTTAGTAGCTGGTTTTCCCTCAGATGACACAAATGCCTATTCCCTGCCAGAGTATGTTCTAAAGCTCAGAGAACAGCTGGACCTCTCTCACTGGCTTGCACGGGAGGTCTTGGGAAGGGCTTCTGAACGAGCAAAGAGACAATATGACAAAAACATTTGCCAGACACAGTACCCGGTTGGTGCTGCAGTCTGGCACCTGATCAAGGGCACAAAAGCAGTGAAGAACAAGGTGCGGAAGTTCCTGTCCTCCTATGAGGGCCCGTATTTTGTTGTGAGTCATTTGGACGATTTGGTGTACCAGATTCAGAAGGGACCAAGGTCGAAAGTTAAAGTCATGCACCATGATAAGCTGAAGCCTTTTCATTCCGGAACCCTGCCAGATAACAGTTGGGTTTTTCACAGATTTGACCCGTCGGCACCACAGGAGGTGTCACCTCCTGCTTCCAGTGAGGACTCCAACTCCGACATTGGCCCGTCCCAGCTGTGGGACTCTGACACGGAGGACGCTGGTCAATTGTCACCGCCTCCGACTCCACCCATCCCGAACTCTGGGCCGCCTCAGCAGGACGTGGGAGTCACCGGACATCTAGTGTCGAGTGTGGAACGTCCAGCAGTTAGCACGCCACTGCCCAGACCGCGGAGGACCCGGAAAGCACCCGAAAAGTTGGGTGACTGGGTCAGTCATTAGACTCAGCACCGGGGTGTTTTTGCCTGAGTCAGGGTGTAGGCGGATCGCTGCCCATCTCAGAGGTCGAAGAAGAAAAAAAAATGTTATAACATTTGTTATAAATTGTCACATGCAAACTATTGCATTTTCCTGTGATGGGTTTTCCTACGTTTTATAGGAGTGTTTGACGTGTAATGTCTATTACTGCATTGTACCAATGTTGCTGGAGTGATATCAAAGGTTTAATTATCATCCAGAGTGGGGGTAGTGTTACCAGCCTGGCTGACCCCTTTAAGGAAAGAGCTGGGGATTGTGGGTAACGGGAAGTGCGCCGCGCTCTCTCTGTGTATTTGGTGCGCGTGTGTTTCTGCTGCCGCCGCCCGTATGTCTTGTATTTTTCTGATTGAATGAATCCCAAATAAAATTGTGTTGCAACGAGTATCATGCCTGCTCAGCCTCTGCACCACGGTTAGGAGTCTACTGGGCAGGGGAAGGACATTATAAATACGGGCTTGAATTTAATGTGATCACTTTCTGAATAATTAACATCACGTAGTCTCTTGAAACTAGCTGTTTGGCATGGTATAATGTCTGCATGCATGCTTTGTGTGTGTTTTATGGTGCTTTGCGTTAGTTTTCGTGGCTAAACCTGCGTTTAGCTCCGGGCTGTGGGGCTAAGTTGGAAGCTAAACTTTGCTATCAACCTGTTATCGGGTTATTTTTCGGCGTTTTGTCTGTACAAATTATATACTTATGTAGTATTTCTTGACCCGTAGGTTGTGTGGGTTGTGCTTTATGTGTGTTTTATGGTGCTTTGCGTTTATGGTGCTTTGCATTTTCGTGGCTAAATCGGCTGTTAGCTCCGAATATAAAAAAAACTACAACTCCCGATACCACTTCTGGTCACGTGGCTTACGTACGTCGCACGTCACGCACGCACTGCGTCACTCGAACCAATCACGCGCTTGCCTGGCCAATATCAGCTTCCTGTGTGTCTCTCCGTGCACGGTGTTGGGAGAGACGACAGGACGGCTGAACCAGGTAAGCTGTGCGACTAAAACACCCGCTTTTAATCACTTTAATGTGCGCCGGTTTTAAACTCGAGTGTATGTTCATAGACGCCTTATTAACCGCTGCGTATTCTGGATTTTTAGAGCGCAGGAAAACCTGGTTCTGTCTGTCTGAATTGTCTGTCTGTGTTTTCTTGTTTTTGTGCTACATATTGATTTGATTGTTGATATATATATATATATATATATATATATATATTCATTACCCGTTCCAACCGGTTATTTATCTTAACGAAAGGTATTTATATAATGTATTTATACAATAATAATTAACATCACGTAGTCTCTTGAAATTAGCTGTTTTGGGATGGTATAATGTCTGTATCTTTGTGTTTTTTTTACTGTTTTTACTCTTTTCAGAATTGGCGCTCAGAGCTGGATTTGATCAAAAACTATGCAGAAGTCCATTGCATTACAGCTTCGACTTTGCACAGCAGGTACTATTTATTACACATCATTTACTTAACTTCACTTTATTAAATGTACAATGAAGTGCAAATGCAGAATAGCAATTATAGATTGCTATAGATATTAGTGTTATTTTGTCTTACGCTTGCTGTTTTTATTTTATCTTTATTTTCCCCCTCCATTCCTTATTGAGAAATGTGAGGTTCTGTCTATAGGAGATTTTGTTTATAAGAGTTCTTCTATTAAGAGTATTTTTTTAGACTTCCTATAAGTTATCTGTCCTTTTCCTCTGTATCAACCTGCGTTGCAACAATGAAATTTCTCCATGTGTGGACAATAAAGGAATATCTTATCTTATCAAATGTCACATGTCTTAATCTAATTCCTTCGCTCTCTGTCTTCTACAGATACACTTTCCCTCAAACCCTCTGTAGCCGGTCAGCATGGAGAGGCGCGCTGACCCCGCGCGCAGAGGCAATAAACCCTATTCCGATTCTGATTCTTGGATTATAAAAGGCCCTGAATAGCATCAAAGTATTTCCATTTCAATATAGTAACTTCTAATTCTGATTCAAGTCCTGACACTACATCAACAACAACACTCCTCTTGAGTCTTTAGTGACAGCTGTAGGGGGAAGGTGGTGTCAGTGTGACAGGGGGGAGGGCTTATCTCAATGAGATGCAAATGAGCCCCCCTGTGACTCTGGGCTCACTCCGGTGAGAAACTTTAGAGGCAGTTTTCACAGTGAATGGGTTTGAGAGTTGTATACATTCAAATGAGCACAACTTACTCAAATATTATCAGATCTACATGAGTGATACATCATTGCATAGCTTTGAATTCACACTTTCAGAATTTGTGAATAACTCAAAATGTCTCCGGGTAGACATGTAACTGGTTTAGCCACGGTCAGTCACATATTTGTTTATATATTTTTTCATACCTGCATTTCGCACAGATCACTATACATACACTTTGAACATCCATCCATCTTCTTCCACTTATCCGGGGCCTGTTCGCGGGGGCAGCAGTCTAAGTAGAGACTCCCTGACCTCTCTCTCCCCAGACAATTCCTCCAACTCCTCCAGGTGTATCCCGAGACGTTCCCAGGCCAGCCAAGAGACATAGTCCCTCCCCGGGGCCTCTTCCAGGTGGGACATGCCCGAAACACCTCCACAGGGAGGCGCCCAGGAGGCATCCGAAACAGATGCCCGAGCCACCTCAGGTGGAGGAGCAGCGGCTCTACTCCAAGCTCCGAGTTTCTTTCGGTCATTACCCAAAGCTCATGACCATAGGTGAGGGCAGGAACTTAGATTGACCGGTAAATCAAGAGCTTTGTCTTTCGACTCAGCTCCTTCTTCACCACAACAGTCCGATGCAGCGACTGCATCACTGCAGCCGCTGCACCGATCCGCCTGTCAATCTCACGTTCCATCCTTCCTTCACTCGTGGACAAGACCCCAGACTCCTCACCCACCTGGAGAGGGCAAGCCACCTTTTTCCGGTTGAGAACCATGGCCTCGGATTTGGAGGTGCCAGCTGCAAACCGTCCCAGTGCATGTTGCAGGTCCGAGCCATTGGACGCATCGGGCGCTTTGTACGCGCAGTGTTAATTATAAAACAAAGAGCAAAGATGACGGTAAACACTCAACATTAATGCATAGTATTTTGCATTTCTTCTGTATTTTAGTAACTGTCCCTGTGGCTTAAAAGTTAATGTCAAATCATGGGTTTTTCCTTTAATCCTTTGTCATTCACTCATTTGTCTTCACAAGTCGGAAGCTTCACAAGTCGGAAGCTTCACAAGTCCGAAGTTTTCATCCACTTGGGCTACGCGCACAATACCCAAGCGGAGAAAAACTAAACGACAGGAGCCCAGTCTAGTCATTCTTCTGACAATAAGGCGGATATTTAATTGTCTCCGGGATTAAACTGTTTTCCAGTAGCCATTCTACGAAAGCTGAATTTTCTTTTTAACTACCAATCCTACGGTGATCGGATCATGCGTATTTCTATACTTATGATCAAATGAAGACGTAAAGTGGATTTGAGTTGTTCCCTAGTTATTTTTATATACACAGTACAACTTCGGACTTGTAAACCTTCGGACTTGTGGGGTGGAACTGTTGATTTATTGTCACACTTAAGGCAGGAAACGCTCAATCCTTCTCCGACCAGATATTGGTTGTGTCTTATCAACAGTTAGAGCAGAGTTCACAATTAAAGGGCTGAGGATCATTCCCGTTTCAAGGGTTTATGAATCGCTCTTTGAACATATTACACTCAATGCCTGGTTAAAATGTATATCAATATTTGATTTTAACATGTTTGAAATTGGTGAAGTGTATGAGATTTTAAATCAAAATCTTATGATTCCTTTAAGGTTGACCATCTGCAAACAACATGCAAACAAAAGCTAGCCTTACCTGACTAATGTAAGCATGCGTTTGCATGATCATAATTTGAGTCTGAAATTTTCAGAATGAGTCTGGAGATGCTTTATGGACATAAAAAAAAAATGTTAGACAGAAAAAAGGAAACATTTGTGTGTTACGTTTATGTATAGTTTATGCTTCACATAATGGTGTTTCAATGTTTTAAATGTACTGTGAAACCATTAAAGTTCCTTCTCACATGAAGCAGAGGCTGTTTGTTTCTCTCACTCCGAAACTGAGCTATTTGTGTCCGTCTGTGGGCGGAGCAGAGCGGAGTCGAGCTGTGAGTCTCTGCCAACGCGCAAGAATCAGTATACAAGAGAAATGTTTATGGTTTCAAAAATGGAATGGCGTTTCAGTAAACGTCTGCATCCACAAGTTCACAAGATCAAATGAAGATGTAACGGGAGCACTGCTGAAAAATAATGCATGGCTAACAAAAGCTGTAAAGGTATTTTTTGGATTGTAATACAAAACCAAATTAAAGCTGTGCACAGGGGGTACAAGCCACCGTGAAGAGCTCTCACCTCTCATCCTGCTGCCTTTTCACCTACTGCATTCCTCTCCCCACAAATGATATCATCTTTATACTACTTCATTCATTGGCTCGAGCCTTCCATGGAACATTGTGCTTGCCTGGTTTCTTATTATAGTTTTTCATGGTCAAATTTTGCCACAACTCGGGCATTTTTGACCCCCTATCATTGATGAATGTCACACATGGGGACATAGACGCGATCGTCTCGGCCCGAACTCCAATAAAATGGAGGTTGCGAGAACGGCCGTCGCAACAGTGCCGACTAGTTCAAAAAAACAACAACATGAAACTCTTAATCTTTGGCCTAAGCACATGAGACTTGGGACAGTGATAGAGCTACCTTTGACCTCTGACCTTTGACGAGTAAAACACACCTGGCAGCATCGCTCAATGATAAACAGGAAGTCGGCCATGTCGAATCAAAGTGGCACCACCACGCTTGACTTTTTTTTTCAAAATCGTACTTGTCCTAGGTTTTTTGTCCGATCAAGCTCAAAACAACACCTTTTCTGTTTAAAGACATTGAAATTTAATAAATATCCAAAAGAATGTTGATATTCTTTACGGTCTCTGCGTAACACGCCCTCAAAAAAGGCTTAATTTTCAGTTTTTTCAAAGACAAGTCACGCCTATTGGAATTGATCTGCGGAGCTCATATTTCACTCACTAAAGCGTTTTTATGATCTGATTGGAAATAAATACCCATGTAACAAATTTACTCTCTGGGGCCCCCTGCCTATTGTGTGAAAACCTCAACATTGTCTGATTTATTTGATACTCATGGTTTATATTCTCCTCGAGACGCCGTGAAAAAAGTGCATTGCAGATATTGTGTATTTTCACAATTGGCCAGCAGAGGCGCAATGAATGCCTTCACTTCCTCTTCCGCTTTTATTTTGATGGGACATTTCCTCTCGTGCCGCATTAGAATTATTATTCTTTAGACTTTATTCTTTAGGCTTTATTCTTTAGACTTAATTCTTTTGACTTTATTCTTTCTGCCACAACTCGAGAGGGAGGGAGATTGTAGGATTTTTGACGCGTTTCCACTCTGTAGCCCGGGTCATTTTGTAGTCTCACTCCATTTTTGTAGTTCCTCCTCTTTATTTTCCTGCCTCTGGACAGGCGGGAAGGCGGTCGCGCGGGAAGGCCACCGCGCGGCAAGGTGGTCGGGAGGGAGGTGTGGTGGCAAAAATCTCTTGTTAAGACAAAGAAGCAAGTTGTCTTGTTTCAAAAGTAAACTGTTTTAATCTTGTGGCTGAATCAGAAAGAAACTTGTGTGGACTCGGCCATTCTCAAGGAAGGCCGAGTCCACGCGTCTGTCTCTTGCCTGCTTCCCAAAATGTGTATCTCCCAAGTCCTCCCGTCCCACCTCTGTCCCATTCCTTAAATCACAGATGGTCACATGACCACACACACACAGAAGTTCCCGGTCACTGGTCTCTCAGGTACAAAGGAACCAAGGAGCAAATGGGACATCAAAGAAACAGTGGTTTCAGGAAGGAGACAGTACATAACATTTGCATTAATTCAATTCACATGTCTTGCTGGCTTTGTCCTAGTGTGAAACAGAACGTGGGACTTCCTAGTCACTCCAGGAGGTCCGGACATGTAAATTTCCAGGCCAAGAGGAGTTGTGTCAGGCTGTTGACTGTGTTAGAACTAAATTCAATTGAAAATAGGATTTAAAGTTAAAAAGCAAAGGGCCTGATTATATTTTTCCACAACAGAGGCGAGAGCCATCATCGCCGCTGACCCCCCCCCCAATGTTCTCAAATATGACACAACAAATAGAACATAGAACAAGACTAGAGAGCTTTAGACAAATGAATAAATACAAAAAAATTAAAGCTCAAGAGGCTACGGATACATTAAACAACACACATTTTTTCCATTTTCTGTATGTCCTTTACAATGTCTGTCCAGGGTTATAATGGTCATTACTTTGTTACAACCTCTTATTTGTCAAAAGATTCTTTCAACATAACAACATAAATAAAAACTTTCAAGGCGAATAATATCTAAATTATATAAATGCATTACCAATCTGGTCAAATACTCTACTAAATATAATTGAAACAAATGTGAAAGAGAAGATAACCTTGTTCTTGGATGCTGGTTCTGAGCTGGTTTTGGAGCCAGAGAACGATGCATGCAATTAAAATTGATGAGAGATCTTTATGGAGGACCACGTCCAAATATCTTAGTGATTACGTTTACCATCTAAATGGGTAGGTCTTTCTAAAGGACAAAGGGTGTCTCCAAAAAGAGACAATTTCAGTTTTTTGTATATTTAGTTCCAGACCTTATAATAATAACAATAAATTGCATTACATGAGGATGCAATTTTCTGTTTTGGTCAAATATAATAGAATATAGTCTGTGTAGCAGGCAGTTTTATGCTCCATTCTATTTATTATAACACTGTGAATTGTTTTTGATTGTTTAATTTATTTGGCTAGTGGTTCCAGATACAAATCATCTGAGTCCAGATGACTACAACTGAATCTTTTTCTACAATTTACCAAATGTGGGTTATGAAGATTTATTGACCAAATGATTGAACAGATATATGGAATATGCAAATGAGTCGATAACAGATGAAGACACTAGACATGATTGTTCAAGATCTATCAAGTTGTGTGTTACAGTTAATTATAAGATGATATTATCAGCCAGCCAGTGAAATGCATTCATACCAGAAGCTGTGAGGAGATCGGCCTGTGTGTCCGTGTCGCCTCCAGGGGTCACTCAGGTCACGCTGCAGCTCGGTCCACATGCTGGGCAGAGCACAGCTGCTCCTCAGTTCCTCAGATGAAAAGGGCTGTTGCTCTGATTCACTTGTGAGGCTGGTCTGAAAAGACTGTCCTGGACTTGAAAAGTTGCTAAAAGGTCCTTTGCTTGAGTTTGCATGATGCAGTTTTAATCACGTTTAAAAACGGGCACAGAATTCTTTTATTATGGGAGAGAAATGTCAGTTTCCGTGGGCGTGTCTCTAGAATCTCTTTGTTCCGTAGCTTAGCTTAGCATCGCTAGGCCAGAGATGAGCCCTCATCTCCCGAGATCCTATCTCATGGACCTCCTATGATGGAACTAAGTTTGTCTTCTTTCTCCCTCTCACAGACCCCGGGGGGTTGACTTTGCACCAGTGTTCGACCAATCAGCACGCACGCTGAGTCAGAGTTGATCAGAGAAAAAGATCGGAAATGATACAGCCATTGTTAGTATTAACATTAGGCAAGACCTATTATAAAACTGTTGAATTAACATGCAGAACACAATAACATTATGTACTGTAAATACATCTTGTGGACAAAGTCTGTAATCAGATGATTGTTTACTGAAACCGCATAATCTTTTTAGAGTTAATTGTAATCCCAAAGCAGTCATTTGATGGAAAAGGTTTTTCCCAACATTCAAAACGTGAAATTCGTGCTCCCACAGAGATGCCTTGAATCTCCAGTATCATGGTACAACCTTACTCTGGCATTCCTGTCACCATGGCAACATTCAGGGGTCATCTGCAGGTCCCAACAGTATTTACAAATAAGGAGTTATTATAATCAAGAAATCAAAAAGAATGATGACCATCATAGTCCTTTGATTGAAATATTGATTAAAGCTAATAAATCTGAACTTTCATGGGGATTCATATCTAAATTATACAAATGTATTAACAATTTGAGCAGTCAATCTACTGATGACATGAAGTGTAAATGGGAAAGAGAAGGTCACTTTGTTCTGGGTGATATGACAATAAAGGATTATCTTATCTTGTCTTAAAGAGTGGGAAAGTATATGTACATCTCACTGGAGAACCACAGGATCACGTGTTTGGAGGGAATTCTGTCAAAAAGGGATCAGAACATGGAGACAAAACCATTTTAAAAAGAAAAGAAAAAAGGCTTACCTCTATGACTGTGATACTCCAGGTTGTCCATTTAATCACTCATGACGCTAACCTGGCGTGTTTAATTTTCCACATTAGCCCTCAGGACATACACCATTTCTTTCAGGTCAGAGATTTCCTTTCCGACTGCCTTGGTTCAGTTATCCATATTGTTTGTCTTTGAATGTAGGACCTGCATACCAGTGAGCAATCTTCACATCAACTACCTTTATGTAATCAGTGATCTCCCACAGAGCCGCCATGATCACTGGATCCGTCCTGCTCTCCTTGGGAGCGGTGCCCGAAATGGAGCCGGAGCTGGAGTTCCGCCCGTGGGTATTCAGGGATGCAGAAGCTGGGGTGCAATTTACATGGTGTCGGCGTGCTCGTTTATGAAAGAAGTGGCAAGAATCAGAAAGTTAAAATCAATCAAATGTTTATTCCCTGCCATTTACAAGACGCGCTTACCTAAAATGTCCCAAACGAATATGATGGCGACTTACACGGGCATAGTCCGGACGCGCCCTGTCCCTGTGCGCTCAAATAATGTATACATTTTCATGATATGAAGGTTGACGCCTTCTCTCAGTATTCTTCCATTCGCTGTTCTATCGGACAGAGATGTCCTTGGGTCTGCAGCTTTTTCCTTATCTAGGAATGTGGTCTGTGTGAGGCCAGTTTCAGCACAACTCACAACAAGAGTTAATATAGTTGGTATTCCCTTATTATATCAAAGTACAGTTTTAATACAATTAAGTAAAGTTAATATTTGGTATTCCCTGTTCCCACGCAGAAATTTTCTTCCCAGGTGAATGGGTAATATAGATGGATAATTCACATAGATTCAACCCCAGCTGACAGAGCTGTCTAGGGTAAGTGGCCATCTTGAGTTAGTTGGGGTTTTAATAGTTTGTGGGTTTTGGTTTGTGTTTGGAGTGTTTAGGAGTATTTTATAAATGTTAAGGATAAATGTGACCCTATTTAGTCACCAGTTTTAACCAGTTAAGAAAACCAGATAAATGGTGCCTCATTTTATCAGCCTGTGTTTTGCTGCTGGAGAAGAAGCTGCTTCCTGACCTCCATTTTGCATTATGCCATTTTTGCATGCGCACTTTGTTAAATACTTTACATTAGCCAAAAATGTAGACCACATGCTTTGGGTTTGTCTGAGTTTTCACCTTTTTTCACTGCACTCCAAACTGCTTATGTCTAACCTGGATCAAAATTACACAGTGGCAATTCAATATTTGATTTGAACATATCAGATATGGCAATGTTTATGAAATAGTGAATACAAATCTTAATGTAACTACTTTAAAATCAACTTCCTCATGCCTAAACGATATCCTGTCCGTACTGTTAAATTTGTGTTGTACTCCTGAGTCTCATTATGAGTTTCCACTTGAGCTGCCACTGTTCAGCACAGATGGACCTGATGAGCCACACAGTGTGGAGTCTCTTCTTCACATGGTCCAAGTGACTGTACAAGACGCCAAAAGATTGAATATTTGAATGTGCTCTATTTTTTAGATCCACAGCAGAGAGTGTTATCTGATTGTTTGTTCCATGAAAATTAAAGCCCTATGTTCCCCGGTACCTATGTTCCCCGGTACCTATGTTCCCTGAGACCTGGGCTAGTGTTTGGGTTAGGGTTATATGCTGCTATATTTTATGCTGTGAAAACATACATATTTATCAATTATTGGGAATGTGGAACCTGAACCATTAGTCTATGCTATTATTAGCGTAGTTCCCTTGTCCATAGAAAAGGAGGAACATAGGTACCGGGCAACATAGGTACCGGGGAATATAGGGACCCACCCAAACTTAATATTGAATATTTAAGTACTGTGCTCTGTCACTGTGCAATAAATGAAGATAAGTTTGTTATCTAAAGTTCGGGAGCAGGACCACGCCCTTTCCTGAGGCTACTATTTAAGCATCCAGATCACATACGCCTGTGTTCATGAAGTCGTGCACACGCTCCATGATGACGGAAGCCCTCGCTCGAATACACACTCGTTCCTTACCTTTCAATGGATCAGCTCGACCTCATTCCTTCCTATGCATCGGCCCAACCCTCACCTCACCCAGCACAGGAGAGCCATACCGGGCCATCCTCCACTGATATCCCACTGGACCGGTCCGGTCCCATCATTCAGCTGTTCTCACAGGCGCAGCTCTCACTTACGGTCGCTCTGTCCACGCTCCAAGGCCAGGCTCCCGTCAGCAGACTGACGTCCCGCCTCGGATCACCTCTGCTAGTCATGGATTGACATCTCCCCGCGCTTCGGATCCCCCCAGCACGCCGGATCCTCCCCACGGCCTCGCTCGTCAAGCGCCCTCCGCGCGCTTTCGTCATTCTTCTCTACATTGACTGTACACTTGGATGGCGGCAGGTCTCCAGACCGTGCTCAAGAAGAAAGGCATTCGTTTTCACGGCGCCGTCAACAAATCACAAAGTTTAAACTTCTCTTTGGCTAGCACAATTCGCCACTCACTCTTGTTCTACTCCAGAGTGCTCTCTGCCTCGCCCACTTTTGCGGGCTGCAGAGGTTCCTCCAGGTAAGTATTCCTCCACCGTTGTCTCCTTTCTCTCGCACCAAGTTGCCCATCACTCCTCTAAGCCTTGTAAGCCTCTCCTAGTTTCCAAACTTGATCACCCCTTTCAAGTGATTCATTCATTTATTTGCTCGCCCCTCCAGCTTCCAATTATTGTCCTAAAAAAAAAGTGACCGCCAGGGGTCAGGCTTCAACAGTCAATGACAGAAAACGTCTCGATCAACCCGATCGGGAGACTAGATATCCAGATTTTAAGATATTTCAATCAACTTTTTGTACGCCGTTATCCTTTATTTTGGTAGCAAAGGCGAGCGGGGGGAACATGCGGGGGACACGGGCGCCGCCATTTTTGTTGTGATGACGCTGCTGGGCGTGTTTCCCTCCCAGAATGCATTGCGTAAGTCAAATTTAAATCAAGCCACACCACGATGGAGAACAACATGAGCGGTGGGCATGACAGTGGCGCTGACAGAGGCAAACCAACTTGTTATAGGCAATACTGGTTCCCTCCTGCATAGTGTGTTTTGTTGCAGATGCATATGGAGGACCGAGACCTTTTACATTCCTTCACGCAAACTCTAGTCTTATATAGTCCCATGACCACATTTTGGCATTACAAGTATGGGAACTTTGGCTGGTTAGCTCAATTGGTTAAAGCGTGGTGCTAATAATGCCAAAGTTGTCGGATCGAACCCACAACCTTGGCATTATTAGCACCACACTCTAACCAACTGAGCTAACCAGCAACATTTTCCACATGTCAAAATGTGCGCATGGTACTATAGGCAAGGCAAGGCAAGGCAAGTTTATTTGTAGAGCACATTTCATACACAAGGCAATTCAAAGTGCTTCACACAGCAGGAAAAATGCATTCAAATCACAAAGAAATTACAGAAATTAAAAATTATCAATCCAACTGATTTTCTAAACTAATAAAATCACAAACAAAAGAGAAGAGTGCAACGATAAAAATTAACTACAATAAAATTAACTAAATTAAAAAATATCAATCCAACTGATTTTCTAAACTAATAAAATCACAAACAAAAGAGAAGAGTGTAAAGAAAAAATCCTTTCAGTCATATGCGCAGCTAAACAAAACTGTTTTTAGCTTAGATTTGAACATTGTCAGAGTAGAAGCCTGTCTCACATCTTCAGGAAGACTGTTCCAGATTTTAGCTGCATAAAACTGAAACGCAGATTCCCCATGTTTTGTCCTGACTCTGGCACCAGCAGGAGGCCGGTCCCTGAGGTCCTCAGAGTCCGAGATGGTTCATATGGCACTAACATATCCAAGATGTACTTTGGTGCTAGGCCATGGAGAGACTTGTACACAAGCAGAGCTGCTTTAAAGTCTATTCTCTGAGCCACAGGGAGCCAGTGCAGAGACCTGAGAACAGGACTAATATGATCATACTTCCTGGTTCTGGTCAGGACCCGAGCAGCAGCGTTCTGGATGTACTGCAGCTGTTTTACAGCTCGTTTGGAGAGACCAGTGAGCAGGCCGTTACAGTAGTCTAATCTACTGGAGACAAACGTGTGGATAAGTCTCTCTAAATCTGGTTTTGACACTATATTTTTGATTTTGGCAATGTTTTTTAGATGGTAAAAAGCTGCTGATGTTATTGATTTGACGTGGCTATTAAAGTTCAAGTCTGAGTCCATTATTGCCCCCAGATTTCTAATTTGGTATGTAGGTTTTAGAGCGAGACTCTGGAGGTGACCGCTAACACTTTCTCTTTGTTTCTGTGGGCCAAAAACGATTATTTCAGTCTTGTCTGAGTTCAGCTGGAGAAAGTTGTTTTGCATCCACAAACTGATCTGTTGGATGCAGTGACAGAGTGAATCTACTGGTCCATAGTCACCTGCCGATAGTGAAACATAGATCTGAATGTCGTCTGCATATCCTATAAAGGATAAGAGTTGGCTTGAAGGTACCTTCAGAGATGTAAAAGGAAGAGCAATTTTGCTCATTTTTGGCGCTTTAGGTACGGTTCAAATAAGCGTTCTGACCTCTAAGTCTGAAAAGAGATTTCCTTAAATTGACACATAACAAAGCAACAAACGTGGGGTTTTACCTGACATAAATCCAGCAGTTAGGCAGTTTTTAAGTAGAAGGTCTTGCTTCGTTTGTACCTTCAGTATTAAAGATTGGCTTTACCTAACAACGATCCAGCCCAATGAAAATCGGCATGTTTGTAATATTTAAACTATTTCTTAAGCAAAGTCTTTCATCTGCCGAAGTAATAAACTGGCTAGTATGGGCAACATACCCACGACCTTGGCATTATTAGCGCCACGCGCTAACTAACTGAGCTAACCAGCCAAAGTTCCCATGCTTGTAATGCCAAAATGTGCTCATGGGACTATATAAGACTAGAGGGATGTAAAAGGAAGAGCAATTTTGCTCAGTTCAAATGATATTGTAATAAGCTTTCAGATCTATAAATGTGATGACACAATATTCCTTGAGTCGTACGTTCAGCACCGATTGTCTTTACCTAACAACGATCCAGCCCAATGAAAATTGGCAGGTTTGTAATATTTAAATTCATCCTTAAGTAATATCTTACATCTGCTACACGTACTCGACTGGCTAGTGTGGGGATCCAACCCGTGACCTTGGCGTTATTTGTACCACGCTCTAACCAACTGAGCTAACCAGCCAAAGTTCCCATGCTTGTAATGCTAAAATGTGCTCATGTGACTATATAAGACTAGAATTTGCTTGAAGGTACCTTCAGGGATGTAAAAGGAAGAGCGATTTTTCTCATTTTTGGCGCTTTAGGTACGGTTCATATGGGATTGAAATAAGCTTTCTGACTTCTAAGTCTGAAAAGAGATTTCCTTAAATTGACACATAACAAAGCAACAAACGTGGGGTTTTTTTTAGGCCAAAAAAAAGCAGCAGGTTTTTAGGTAGAAGGTCTTGCTTCGTTTGTACCTTCAGTACAAAAGATTGGCTTTACCTAACAACGATCCAGCCCAATGAAAATCGGCACGTTTGTAATATTTAAACTATTTCTCAAGCAAAATCCTTCATGTCCTATATGTACTTAATTGGCTAGTATGGGGATCGAACCTACAAACTTGGCGCTATTAGTACCACGCTCTAACCAAATGAGCTAACAAGCGAATGTTCTCTTGTATAAAATGTCATGTGACTATATAAGACTAGAATTTGCTTGAAGGTACCTTCAGGGATGTAAAAGGAAGAGCAATTTTGCACATTTTTGGCGCTTTAGGTATGGTTCAAATGGGATTGCAATAAGTGTTCTGACCTCTAAGTCTGAAAAGAGAATTCCTTAAATTGACACATAACAAAGCAACAAACGTGGGGTTTTACCTGACATAAATCCAGCAGTTTAGGCCAAAAAAAAGCAGCAGGTTTTTAGGTAGAAGGTCTAGCTTGGTTTGTACCATCAGTACTAAAGATCGGCTTTACCTAACAACGATCCAGCCCAATGAAAATCGGCAGGTTTGTAATATTTAAACTATTTCTCAAGCAAAATCTTTCAACCGCCACACATACTAAACTGGCTAGTATGGGCATCGGATCCACGACCCTGGCGTTATTAGCACCACGCTCTAACCAACCGAGCTAACCAGCCAATGTTCTCACGGATTAAATGTCAAAATGTGCGCATGGGACCATATAAGACAAGAGTTGGCTTGAAAGTACCTTAAGGGATGTAAAAGGAAGAGCAATTTTGCAGATTTTTGGCGCTTTAGGTACGGTTAAATGGGATTGCAATAAGTGTTCTGACCTCTAAGTCTGAAAAGAGATTTCCTTAAATTGACACATAACAAAGCAACAAACGTGGGGTTTTACCTGACATAAATCCACTAGTTTAGGCCAAAAAAAAGCAGCAGGTTTTTAGGTAGGTCTTGCTTCGTTTGTACCTTCAGTACCAAAGATCGGCTTTACCTAACAACGATCCAGCCCAATTAAAATTGGAAGGTTTGTAATAGTTAAATTATTTCTTTATAAATATTTTACATGTGCTAAACGTACTCAACTGGCTAGAATGGGGATCTAACCCTCGACCTTGGCGTTATTAGTACCACGCTAACCAGCCACATTTTCCACATGTAAAATGTCAAAATGTGCGCATGGGACCATATAATATAAGAGTTGGCTTGAAGGTACCTTCAGGGATGTAAAAGGAAGAGCAATTTTGCTCATTTTTGGCGCTTTAGGTACGGTTCAAATGGGATTGAAATAAGTGTTCTGACCTCTAAGTCTGAAAAGAGATTTCCTTAATTTGACAAATAACAAAAATAAAAATGTGGGGTTTTACCTGACATAAATCCAGCAGTTTAGGCCAAAAACAAGCAGCAGGATTTTAAGTAGAAGGTCTTGCTTCGTTTGTACCTTCAGTACTAAAGATTGGCTTTACCTAACAACGATCCAGCCCAATGAAAATCGGCAGGTTTGTAATAGTTAAATTCTTTCTTAATCAATATCTTACATGTGCTAAACAAACTCAACTGGCTAGAATGGGGATCTAACCCACGACCTTGGCGTTATTAGTACCACGCTAACCAGCCACATTTTCCAGATGTAAAATGTCAAAATGTGCGCATGGGACCATATAAGATAAGAGTTGGCTTGAAGGTACCTTAAGGGATGTAAAAGGAAGAGCAATTTTGCACATTTTTGGCGCTTTAGGTACGGTTCATATGGGATTGAAATAAGAGTTCTGACCTCTAAGTCTGAAAAGAGATTTCCTAAATTGACACATAACAAAGCAACAAACGTAGGGTTTTACCTGACATAAATCCACTTGGCATTATTAGCACCACGCTCTAACCGACTGAGCTAACCAGCCAAGGTTCTCATGTGTAAAATGTCAAAATTTGCTCACGTGACTATATAAGACTAGAAGGTACCTTAAGGGATGTAAAAGGAAGAGCAATTTTGCTCATTTTTGGCGCTTTAGGTACGGTTCAAATGGGATTGAAATAAGTTTTCTGACCTCTAAGTCTGAAAAGAGATTTCCTTAAATTGACACATAACAAAGCAACAAATGTGGGGTTTAACCTGACATAAATCCAGCAGTTTAGGCCAAAAAAAAGCAGCAGGTTTTTAGGTAGGTCTTGCTTCGTTTGTACCTTCAGTACCAAAGATCGGCTTTACCTAACAACGATCCAGCCCAATGAAAATCGGCACGTTTGTAATATTTAAACTATTTCTCAAGCAAAATCCTTCATGTCCTATATGTACTTAATTAGCTAGTATGGGGATCGAGCCTACAACCTTGGCACTATTAGCACCACGCTCTAACCAACTGAGCTAACAAGCCAATGTTCTCATGTATAAAATGTCATGTGACTATATAAGACTAGAATTTGCTTGAAGGTACCTTCAGGGATGTAAAAGGAAGAGCAATTTTGCTCATTTTTGGCGCTTTAGGTACGGTTCAAATGGAATTGCAATAAGTGTTCTGACCTCTAAGTCTGAAAAGAGATTTCCTTAAATTGACACATAACAAAGCAACAAACGTGGGATTATACCTGACATAAATCCAGCAGTTTAGGCCAAAAAAAAGCAGCAGGTTTTTAGGTAGGTCTTGCTTCGTTTGTACCTTCAGTACCAAAGATCGGCTTTACCTAACAACGATCCAGCCCAATGAAAATCGGCACGTTTGTAATATTTAAACTATTTCTCAAGCAAAATCTTTCACCTGCCACACATACTGACCTGGCTAGTATGGGCATCGAACCCACGACCTTGGCGTTATTAGCACCACACTCTAACCAACTGAGCTAACCAGCCAAGGTTCTCATGTGAAAAATGTCAAGGTCTGGTCATGTGACTATATAAGACTAGAATTTGCTTGAAGGTACCTTCAGGGATGTAAAAGGAAGGGCAATTTTGCACATTTTTGGCGCTTTAGGTACGGTTCAAATGGGATTGCAATAAGTGTTCTGACCTCTAAGTCTGAAAAGAGATTTCCTTAAATTGACACATAACAAAGCACCAAACGTGGGATTGTACCTGACATAAATCCAGCAGTTTAGGCAAAAAAAAAGCAGCAGTTTTTAAGTAGAAGGTCTTGTTTCGTTTGTACCTTCAGTACTAAAGATTGGGTTTACCTAACAACGATCCAGCCCAATGAAAATCGAAAGGTTTGTAATAGTTAAATTCTTTCTTAATCAATATCTTACATGTGCTAAACATACTCAACTGGCTAGAATGGGGATCTAACCCTCGACCTTGGTGTTATTAGTACCACGCTAACCAGCCACATTTTCCACATGTAAAATGTCAAAATGTGCGCATGGGACCATATAAGATAAGAGTTGGCTTGAAGGTACCTTCAGGGATGTAAAAGGAAGAGCAATTTTGCTCATTTTTGGCGCTTTAGGTACGGTTCAAATGGGATTGAAATAAGTGTTCTGACCTCTAAGTCTGAAAAGAGATTTCCTTAACCCTTTAAGCGCCAAAGTCGCAGAAATGCGACTTTACCATTTCCTTGTACGGTAAAGTCGCAGAAATGCGACTTTACCGTACAAGGAAATTAATGAAATAATAGTAGAAAATGAATCACTTCAGTCATTGGTCGGTTCGGTGCAACTTCCTCTTATTAGCCAGGTATGATCTAGGGCAGATCCGGTAAGGAAAAAAATGGCTGGAGGAAGTACACGTGGCATGCAATTTACAGCAGATTCTGACTCTGAAGGGTATTATCTCCCCGAGAGTGACGATGGATTTCCAATTGGAGATGAAGGGACTTCGAAACAACGGACAGGTGCAAAGGACAGACGGAGGCGAGGAACCAGTGGAACCAGTGGCTGCAGTAAAACTTGCCCGGTGGATGAGAGCTGGGACATGCTGAGAGAGGTCGAGGTATTTGAGGCATGGATCAAACCTTTTGAAGACCCAGTTGGCTACACAGGAGAGATGGATCTGACGGATGCTAATCCATTTGATATTCTGTCACTCTTTCTGACCGATCAGTTTTGGACTTTCATTACTGATGAGACAAATAGATATGCACATCAGTGTATGGCACCTATGATTCTGAAGCCACATTCAAGATTTCTTGAGTGGTATGATGTATCAGTCACCGAAATGAAAGCTTTCTTCGCTTTGCATCTCTCCATGGGCCTTGTTGAGAAACCTGAAATCGAGGATTACTGGGGAACATTTTGGCTTACACAAACGCCTGGATTTGGAAATGTAATGTCAAGAAACAGATTTGAAATCATTCTTTCGTTCTTTCATTTTGTCAACAATAATGATTATGTGAGAACAGGCGAGCCCGGGCACGATAAACTGTTCAAAGTCCGCCCAATAATAGATTTGATTATTCCCAAATTTGCAGCAGTTTACAGTCCAATCAAGGAGCTTTCTTTAGATGAAATGACAATAGCTTTCAAGGGGAGATCTTCACTAAAATGTTACTCTCCGAACAACATCAGTGCAACACACGCAGTTGTCCGTGAGTTGGTTTCTCCCTTTACGGGCAAAGGACACGAGATTTACATGGACAGTTACTATACCTCGCCTGGAGGACTGTGTGGGACGGTAAGGATTACCAGGTTGGGGATGCCAAAATGCCTTGGTAAAAGTGTCTTACAGCTGAAAAAAGGAGATGACCCAGTTTTTTGCAGAAAGGGAAAACTCCTGGCTTGTGCTTGGCACGATACTAAACGTCTCACCATGTTGTCCACAGTCCATGGAAATGATTGTGTTCAGAGGAGGATCCGGTCCAAGACAGATGACACTGGCTTCCGTGACATCAAAAGACCTGTATCTGTCGACCAGTACAACGCCTACATGGGTGGAGTGGACACTGCTGACCAGAGGATGAAGACATACCTCTTTCCACACAGGTCCCGGAAATGGTATCATCGCATATTCAATGCCATTATAAGCATAAGTATTGTCAACTCACACATCATATACACCAAATCCACTCCAGGCCCACACAAACCTTTAAAGGTTTACATTCAGAACATTATTGATGCATTACTGGCTGATCACTCCAAAAAACAAGAGAGGCGCTCAAGACCGGAGGGTGAAATGCCACAGAGACTCACAGAGCGTCATTGGCTTTGTCAAGCAGAGGGACGTCCAGACTGCGCCGTGTGCTCTGACCGCTCTCGTACCAAAGGCAGGCGGCAAACAAAGTACAGGTGCCGTCAGTGTGGCGTTCCATGCAACGAGAGATACCATACGCTAAAAAACTTGAAATGCTGTCATTTGGATATGTAAAAGTGCAGGGTACCTTGACCCTGGATGGACATCTTTTCTGGGATGGCTCTCTCCTTTCTTCACTGCTTTCTCCACAACCTGCCTGGCACCAATGATGGATGTATAAGTTGGAAAAATAAAAAAATGAAAAAAATACATAATAAATACCGTGTTAGTCATCATTTGGTCAGAACTTGTAATCAGGGCCCGAGTTTGAAGATGTGAGCACAAGGGGTGAAAATGGGTTAAAATGTGAAAAAACACCAAAATGAGCAAAATGAAATAATGCCCCATCATCAGTGCACTGTTTGCCCCCAGAAAAGCACTCCCCTGGGGCCTGGAGGTGATCTGACCACCAGAGTATAGTACCATATACCCCTGCTGTACTTAGAAAAAAAAACGAAATAGTACACTATGCCCGAAGGGACTCTGTCGTTTTTCGGCAATAGTACACTATACCCGAGGGACTCTGTCGTTTTTCCGAGCCGTAGTATGAAGTTGTGAGCAAAAGGGGTGAAAATGGGTTAAAATGTGAAAAAACACCAAAATGAGCAAAATGAAATAATCCCCCATCATCAGTGCACTGTTTGCCCCCAGAAAAGCACTCCCCTGGGGCCTGGAGGTGATCTGACCACCAGAGTATAGTACCATATACCCCTGCTGTACTTAGAAAAAAAACCGAAATAGTACACTATGCCCGAAGGGACTCTGTCGTTTTTCGGCAATAGTACACTATACCCGAGGGACTCTGTCGTTTTTCCGGGCCGTAGTATGAAGTTGTGAGCAAAAGGGGTGAAAATGGGTTAAAATGTGAAAAAAACACCAAAATGAGCAAAATGAAATAATCCCCCATCATCAGTGCACTGTTTGCCCCCAGAAAAGCACTCCCCTGGGGCCTGGAGGTGATCTGACCACCAGAGTATAGTACCATATACCCCTGCTGTACTTAGAAAAAAAAACGAAATAGTACACTATGCCCGAAGGGACTCTGTCGTTTTTCCAGGCCGTAGTATGAAGTTGTGAGCAAAAGGGGTGAAAATGGGTTAAAATGTGAAAAAACACCAAAATGAGCAAAATGAAATAATCCCCCATCATCAGTGCACTGTTTGCCCCCAGAAAAGCACTCCCCTGGGGCCTGGAGGTGATCTGACCACCAGAGTATAGTACCATATGCCCCTGCTGTACTTAGAAAAAAAAACGAAATAGTACACTATGCCCAAAGGGACTCTGTCGTTTTTCGGCAATAGTACACTATACCCCGTTGGACTCTGTCGTTTTTTGGGCTCGTGGGAATAAGCGTTCAGCTCAAGAATCCCGGGCTAAATCACGCTGCTCCCGAGATATTCTTACGCTGCTCTCACGCGGAATGTGCAAAATGGTAATGCTGGGAGGGACGGGCGGGCGGTTTTTGAGAATGACGTTTTTCGCAATCGAAACAGGTACATTTCCTGGTTGTGCGGCTACCGGGCAAGGAGCTCGTTTGACGGGCACACGAGAACCGCGATCGATGGGCCCCGTTCTGGTTTTATCCAGCTTCCAAGGCTCCTTCACAGCCGTAATGTCAAGTCATGGTTCGGAGGTGCGGAGGTGAGCGTCGGATCACGGCGCCTCTGAATGGAGCCCCGCGCTCCCGCTCTCCTCCGCGCTCTAAGCGCCGCTCAGACCCGGCATGAGAGGGTCTATTTTCGGCTTGATTTGCTCGGGGCAGAGCACAGTGTCACGCTGACCACGGGCTGTACGCGGAGGTGACCGCTGGTTGTAAGGCGAATCACGGAGCCTCTGAATGGAGCCCCGCGCGCCGGCGCTCCTCCGCGCTCTAAGCGCCGCTCAGACCCGGCATGAGAGGGTCTATTTTCGGCTTGATTTTACCAGACTCCCGGGCACTTCCAGAAGCTTCCTGGTTGCTCTGATTGCTCGGGGCAGAGCACGGTGTCACGCTGACCACAGGCTGTACGCGGAGGTGACCGCTGGTTGTAAGGCGAATCACGGAGCCTCTGAATGGAGCCCCGCGCTCCCGTGCTCCTCCGCGCTCTAAGCGCCGCTCAGACCCGGCATGAGAGGGTCTATTTTCGGCTTGATTTTACCAGACTCCCGGGCACTTCCAGAAGCTTCCTGGTTGCTCTGATTGCTCGGGGCAGAGCACGGTGTCACGCTGACCACGGGCTGTACGCGGAGGTGACCGCTGGTTGTAAGGCGAATCAAGGAGCCTCTGAATGGAGCCCCGCGCTCCCGCGCTCCTCCGCGCTCTAAGCGCCGCTCAGACCCGGCATGAGAGGGTCTATTTTCGGCTTGATTTTACCAGACTCCCGGGCACTTCCAGAAGCTTCCTGGTTGCTCTGATTGCGCGGGGCACAGCACAGTGTCACGCTGACCACGGGCTGTACGCGGAGGTGACCCGCTCCGTGATCTTAGCGCCGCCCAGACCCAGGGCCATCCACCCCGCACACGGCCAGACTTTGCCCGGCCAGGGAGCACCTTCTGCGGGTCGGAGGCTCCGGGTCGGAGCCCCTGGAGCCTGGAGCCCTCACCGGGCCCCGAACTCGGCTGCCAGAGGCAGTGCAGTGCCTCATGGATAAAAGGGCACCCAGCCGGTCTCGAACTCGCGTGAGGCGGAGCAGGGATCATCCATGAATCAACCATGAAAATGGTACAAATCATGGTTCTATGTATACCAGACAAGGAGCTTGGTCTATTGGCACTCAAGACCCGCCATCGTAGGGCCCCGTTCTGGTTTTATCCAGCTTCGAAGGCTCCTGCGCACTGCGGGTTTGTTTACATTTTGCGGCTGTGGTTTGCTCCGGCTAACCTCACGCCGGACACGTTGGAAGCGAGGCCGAGACAGAGGTCCCACCAGGCGCGGGGCGTCAGTCTGACTGGCTTCCCCCGCGCCTGGCCCCTTGTCTCCGGAGATGGGACCGTCACTCACCCCCGCACTGAAGGACGCGCGGCTTGAAGGATAATGGCTGCGCTTAGCCCCTGGCACAGGGGCTCTGCACCAGTCCCTTTCAGCCTCAACGCGTCCGACGGAACCACAGTCCGGGCCCACTGTCACTCACCCCCGCGCAGCAGGAGGCGCGGCTTGAAGGATGATGGCTGCGCTTAGCCCCTGGGCCCAAGGGCTCTGCGCCAGTCCCCTTCAGCCTCAACGTGTCCGATGGCTCTGCGCGGGGCGGGGGGCAGGGCCGGCGCATATTTTTGATCCGACTCCGGTCCCTTCCTCGTCTCTGAGTTTGTCAAATGCAGCGCCTGTCCAGGGCTCACTTTGCTATCAACTGGCTGGTCACCGCCATCGTAGGGCCCCGTTCTGGTTTCATCCAGCTTCGAAGGCTCCTGCGCACTGCGGGGTTGTAGGCATTTGTGGTCCTGATTTGCGCTGGCTCACCCTCACGCTGGACACAGCGCCAGATGATATATTTGGTCCGACTCCGGTCCCTTCCTCGTCTCTGAGTTTGTCAAATGCAGCGCCTGTCCAGGGCTCACTTTGCTATCAACTGGCTGGTCACCGCCATCGTAGGGCCCAGTTCTGGTTTCATCCAGCTTCGAAGGCTCCTGCGCACTGCGGGGTTGTAGGCATTTGTGGTCCTGATTTGCGCTGGCTCACCCTCACGCTGGACACAGCGCCAGATGATATATTTGGTCCGACTCCGGTCCCTTCCTCGTCTCTGAGTTTGTCAAATGCAGCGCCTGTCCAGGGCTCACTTTGCTATCAACTGGCTGGTCACCGCCATCGTAGGGCCCCGTTCTGGTTTCATCCAGCTTCGAAGGCTCCTGCGCACTGCGGGGTTGTAGGCATTTGTGGTCCAGAGCCCCGGCTCTAAATTAAACCTGTTACCCTAGTAGGCCGGCCTCCGGGTCCCCCTCTCTTCTTCGGTTATGGAGTACATTGGGCGCGGGGGGAGCCAGTGGAGGGCAAGGGCCCTGCCTCCAAGTGTGGTGTAGGGGACAGGGGAGCCAGGGCCTTGGGGTCCTGGTGCTTTTTATCTTTTAAAGTGGCTCAGAGTACCAAGGGCTGCACCAAGGGTGTGTAGCTCGTGTGGGGGTGCTTAAGTGTGGGTACCCGGGGACGAAAGGTGGGCCGGGGCCGGGGCCGGCGCGAGCCTCTGTGGTGAGTGCTGGGCCGTTCCCTTGGTACTCCAGTCAGAGTACCAAGGGCACGGACTTCCATGGTATAGTACCAAGGGCACGGACCTCCAGGGGGCTGAACTAAGGGTGTGTAGCCCGTGTGGGGGTGCTTAAGTGTGGGTACACGGGGACGAAGGGAGAGCCTGGTCCCCGGTGGTCATCCCCGGAGTCCCAGAGCCTGCAACCCGGGGAAGAGTGGCCCGTTCCCAGACTGAGTTTGGGGGAATGCTGGGTGGCTCTGGAGGTGCTCCGTGGGTTCCAGGGGGTGTTCAGTGGAGGCCATGCCCAGCCAGAGTGGCCCTTCCCCGGGCAGAGTCTGGGGAGAGTGGGGGGTGGCTCTGGAGGTGCTCCGGGGGCTCCAGGGGGTGCTCAGTGGAGGCCATGCCCAGCCAGAGTGTCCCTTCCCTGGGGTGAGTCTGGGGAGAGTGGGGGGTGGCTCTGGGGGGGCTCCGGGGGTTCCAGGGGTTTCAGGGGGTGCTCAGCGGAGGCCATGCCCGGCCAGAGTGGCCCTTCCCCGGGCAGAGTCTGAGGAGAGTGGGGGGTGGCTCTGGAGGTGCTCCGGGGGCTCCAGGGGGTGCTCAGTGGAGGCCATGCCCAGCCAGAGTGTCCCTTCCCCGGGCAGAGTCTGGAGGAGTGGGGGGTGGCTCTGGAGGTGCTCCGGGGGCTCCAGGGGTTCCAGGGGGTGCTCAGCGGAGGCGATGCCCAGCCAGAGTGGCCCTTCCCCGGGGTGAGTCTGGGGAGAGTGGAGGGTGGCTCTGAAGGTGCTCCGGGGGCTCCAGGGGGTGCTCAGTGGAGGCCATGCCCAGCCAGAGTGTCCCCTCCCCGGGGTGAGTCTGGGGAGAGTGGGGGGTGGCTCTGGAGGGGCTCCGGGGGTTCCAGGGGTTCCAGGGGGTGCTCAGCGGAGGCCATGCCCGGCCAGAGTGGCCCTTCCCCGGGCAGAGTCTGGGGAGAGTGGGGGGTGGCTCTGGAGGTGCTCCGGGGGCTCCAGGGGGTGCTCAGTGGAGGCCATGCCCAGCCAGAGTGGCCCTTCCCCGGGCAGAGTCTGGGGAGAGTGGGGGGTGGCTCTGGAGGTGCTCCGGGGGCTCCAGGGGTTCCAGGGGGTGCTCAGCGGAGGCCATGCCCAGCCAGAGTGGCCCTTCCCCGGGGTGAGTCTGGGGAGAGTGGGGGTGGCTCTGGAGGTGCTCCGGGGGCTCCAGGGGGTGCTCAGTGGAGGCCATGCCCTGCCAGAGTGTCCCTTCCCCGGGGTGAGTCTGGGGAGAGTGGGGGGTGGCTCTGGAGGGACTCCGGGGGTTCCAGGGGTTCCAGGGGGTGCTCAGTGGGGGCCATGCCCAGCCAGAGTGGCCCTTCCCCGGGGTGAGTCTGGAGGAGTAGGGGGTGGCTCTGGAAGGGCTCCGGGGGTTCCAGGGGGTGCTCGGCGGAGGCCATGCCCAGCCAGAGTGGCCCTTCCCCGGGGTGAGTCTGGAGGAGTGGGGGGTGGCTCTGGAGGGGCTCCGGGGGTTCCAGGGGTTCCAGGGGGTGCTCAGTGGGGGCCATGCCCAGCCAGAGTGGCCCTTCCCCGGGGTGAGTCTGGAGGAGTGGGGGGTGGCTCTGGAAGGGCTCCGGGCGTTCCAGGGGGTGCTCGGCGGAGGCCATGCCCAGCCAGAGTGGCCCTTCCCCGGGCAGAATCTGGGGAGAGTGGGGGGTGGCTCTGGAGGTGCTCCGGGGGCTCCAGGGGTTCCAGGGGGTGCTCAGTGGGGGCCATGCCCAGCCAGAGTGGCCCTTCCCCGTGGTGAGTCTGGAGGAGTGGGGGGTGGCTCTGGAGGGGCTCCGGGGGTTCCAGGGGGTGCTCAGCGGAGGCCATGCCCAGCCAGAGTGGCCCTTCCCCGGGGTGAGTCTGGAGGAGTGGGGGGTGGCTCTGGAGGGGCTCCGGGGGTTCCAGGGGGTGCTCGGCGGAGGCCATGCCCAGCCAGAATGGCCCTCCCCCGGGGTGAGTCTGGAGGAGTGGGGGGTGGCTCTGGAGGGGCTCCGGGGGTTCCAGGGGTTCCAGGGGGTGCTCAGTGGGGGCCATGCCCAGCCAGAGTGGCCCTTCCCCGGGGTGAGTCTGGAGGAGTGGGGGGTGGCTCTGGAGGGGCTCCGGGGGTTCCAGGGGGTGCTCGGCGGAGGCCATGCCCAGCCAGAGTGGCCCTCCCCCGGGGTGAGTCTGGAGGAGTGGGGGGTGGCTCTGGAGGGGCTCCGGGGGTTCCAGGGGTTCCAGGGGGTGCTCAGTGGGGGCCATGCCCAGCCAGAGTGGCCCTTCCCCGGGGTGAGTCTGGAGGAGTGGGGGGTGGCTCTGGAGGGGCTCCGGGGGTTCCAGGGGGTGCTCGGCGGAGGCCATGCCCAGCCAGAGTGGCCCTTCCCCGGGCAGAATCTGGGGAGAGTTGGGGGTGGCTCTGGAGGTGCTCCGGGGGCTCCAGGGGTTCCAGGGGGTGCTCAGTGGGGGCCATGCCCAGCCAGAGTGGCCCTTCCCCGGGCAAAGTCTGGCCGTGTGCGGGGTGGATGATCCCTGCTCCGCCTCACGCGAGTTCGAGACCGGCTGGGTGCCCTTTTATCCATGAGGCACTGCACTGCCTCCGGCAGCCGAGTTCGGGGCCCGGTGAGGGCTCCAGGCTCCAGGGGCTCCGACCCGGAGCCTCCGACCCGCAGAAGGTGCTCCCTGGCCGGGCAAAGTCTGGCCGTGTGCGGGGTGAATGATCCCGGCTCCGCCTCACGCGAGTTCGAGACCGGCTGGGTGCCCTTTTATCCATGAGGCACTGCACTGCCTCCGGCAGCCGAGTTCGGGGCCCGGTGAGGGCTCCAGGCTCCAGGGGCTCCGACCCGGAGCCTCCGACCCGCAGAAGGTGCTCCCTGGCCGGGCAAAGTCTGGCCGTGTGCGGGGTGGATGATCCCTGCTCTGCCTCACGCGAGTTCGAGACCGGCTGGGTGCCCTTTTATCCATGAGGCACTGCACTGCCTCCGGCAGCCGAGTTCGGGGCCCGGTGAGGGCTCCAGGCTCCAGGGGCTCCGACCCGGAGCCTCCGACCCGCAGAAGGTGCTCCCTGGCCGGGCAAAGTCTGGCCGTGTGCGGGGTGGATGATCCCTGCTCCGCCTCACGCGAGTTCGAGACCGGCTGGGTGCCCTTTTATCCATGAGGCACTGCACTGCCTCCGGCAGCCGAGTTCGGGGCCCGGTGAGGGCTCCAGGGGCTCCGACCCGGAGCCTCCGACCCGCAGAAGGTGCTCCCTGGCCGGGCAAAGTCTGGCCGTGTGCGGGGTGGATGATCCCGGCTCCGCCTCACGCGAGTTCGAGACCGGCTGGGTGCCCTTAGATCCATGAGGCACTGCACTGCCTCCGGCAGCCGAGTTCGGGGCCCGGTGAGGGCTCCAGGCTCCAGGGGCTCCGACCCGGAGCCTCCGACCCGCAGAAGGTGCTCCCTGGCCGGGCAAAGTCTGGCCGTGTGCGGGGTGGATGATCCCTGCTCCGCCTCACGCGAGTTCGAGACCGGCTGGGTGCCCTTTTATCCATGAGGCACTGCACTGCCTCCGGCAGCCGAGTTCGGGGCCCGGTGAGGGCTCCAGGGGCTCCGACCCGGAGCCTCCGACCCGCAGAAGGTGCTCCCTGGCCGGGCAAAGTCTGGCCGTGTGCGGGGTGGATGATCCCTGCTCCGCCTCACGCGAGTTCGAGACCGGCTGGGTGCCCTTTTATCCATGAGGCACTGCACTGCCTCCGGCAGCCGAGTTCGGGGCCCGGTGAGGGCTCCAGGGGCTCCGACCCGGAGCCTCCGACCCGCAGAAGGTGCTCCCTGGCCGGGCAAAGTCTGGCCGTGTGCGGGGTGGATGATCCCTGCTCCGCCTCACGCGAGTTCGAGACCGGCTGGGTGCCCTTTTATCCATGAGGCACTGCACTGCCTCCGGCAGCCGAGTTCGGGGCCCGGTGAGGGCTCCAGGCTCCAGGGGCTCCGACCCGGAGCCTCCGACCCGCAGAAGGTGCTCCCTGGCCGGGCAAAGTCTGGCCGTGTGCGCGGTGGATGATCCCTGCTCCGCCTCACGCGAGTTCGAGACCGGCTGGGTGCCCTTTTATCCAAGAATCAACTGGAGTGTGGAGCTTCTACGGGCCTCCAGGGGCACTGCCGACCCAGAGCTGTGCCCCGGCTTCAGTTCTCTGTATCTCAGGAAGTTTTTTATTCATACATTTATTTCATCCATAATCTCTGGCGCCTAAAGGGTTATACTATTTCTCAAGCAAAATTGTTCAACCGCCACACATACTAAACTGGCTAGTATGGGCATCGAACCCACGACCTTGGCGTTATTACAACCACGCTTTAACCAAATGAGCTAACCAGCGAAGGTTCTCATGTGTAAAATGTCACAATGTGGTCATGTGACTATATAAGACTAGAATTTGCTTAAAGGTACCTTCAGGGATGTAAAAGGAAGAGCAATTTTGCACATTTTTGGCGCTTTAGGTACGGTTCAAATGGGATTGCAATAAGTGCTCTGACCTCTAAGTCTGAAAAGAGATTTCCTTAAATTGACACATTACAAAGCAACAAACGTGGGGTTTTACCTGACATAAATCCAGCAGTTTAGGCCCAAAAAAAAGCGGCAGGTTTTTAGGTAGGTCTTGCTTCGTTTGTACCTTCAGTACCAAAGATCGGCTTTACCTAACAACGATCCAGCCCAATGAAAATTGGAAGGTTTGTAATAGTTAAATTCTTTCTTAATCAATATCTTACATGTGCTAAACGTACTCAACTGGCTAGAATGGGGATCTAACCCTCGACCTTGGTGTTATTAGTACCACGCTAACCAGCCACATTTTCCACATGTAAAATGTCAAAATGTGCGCATGGGACCATATAAGATAAGAGTTGGCTTGAAGGTACCTTCAGGGATGTAAAAGGAAGAGCAATGTTGCTCATTTTGGCGCTTTAGGTACGGTTCAAATGGGATCGAAATAAGTTTTCTGACCTCTAAGTCTGAAAAGAGATTTCCTTAAATTGACACATAACAAAGCAACAAACGTGGGGTTTTACCTGACATAAATCCAGCAGTTTAGGTCCAAAAAAAAGCAGCAGGTTTTTAGGTAGGTCTTGCTTCGTTTGTACCTTCAGTACCAAAGATCGGCTTTACCTGACAACGATCCAGCCCAATGAAAATCGGCACGTTTGTAATATTTAAACTATTTCTCAAGCAAAATTCTTCATGTCCTATATGTACTTAATTGGCTAGTATGGGGATAAAACCCACGACCTTGGCGTTATTAGCACCACGCTCTAACCAACTGAGCTAACCAGCGAAGGTTCTCACGTGTAAAATGTCACAATGTGGTCATGTGACTATATAAGACTAGAATTTGGGGATGTAAAAGGAAGAGCAATTTTGCACATTTTTGGCGCTTTAGGTACGGTTCAAATGGGATTGCAATAAGTGTTCTGACCTCTAAGTCTGAAAAGAGATTTCCTTAAATTGACACATAACAAAGCTACAAACGTGGGATTATACCTGACATAAATCCAGCAGTTTGGGCAAAAAAAAAGCAGCAGGTTTTTAGGTAGAAGGTCTAGCTTCGTTTGTACCATCAGTAGTAAAGATCGGCTTTACGTAACAACGATCCAGCCCAATGAAAATCGGCAGGTTTGTAATATTTAAACTATTTCTCAAGCAAAATCTTTCACCCGCCACACATACTGAACTGGCTAGCATGGGCATCTAACCCACGACCATGGCGTTATTAGCACCACGTTCTAACCAACTGAGCTAACCAGCCAAGGTTTCATGAGTAAAATGTCAAAATCTGGTCATGTGACTATATAAGACTAGAATTTGCTTGAAGGTACCTTCAGGGATGTAAAAGGAAGAGCAATTTTGCACATTTTTGGCGCTTTAGGTACGGTTCAAATGGGATTGCAATAAGTGTTCTGACCTCTAAGTCTGAAAAGAGATTTCCTTAAATTGACACATAACAAAGCTACAAACGTGGGATTATACCTGACATAAATCCAGCAGTTTAGGCAAAAAAAAGCAGCAGGTTTTTAGGTAGAAGGTCTAGGTTCGTTTGTACCATCAGTACTAAAGATCGGCTTTACGTAACAACGATCCAGGCCAATGAAAATCGGCACGTTTGTAATATTTAAACCATTTCTCAAGCAAAATCTTTCATGTCCTAAATGTACTTAGTTGGCTAGTATGGGGATCGAACCCACGACCTTGGCGTTATTAGCACCACGCTCTAACCAACTGAGCTAACAAGCCAATGCTCTCATTTATAAAATGTCAAAATGTGCTCATGTGACTATATAAGACTAGAATTTGCTTGAAGGTACCTTCAGGGATGTAAAAGGAAGAGCAATTTTGCAGATTTTTGGCGCTTTAGGTACGGTTCAAGTGGGATTGCAATAAGTGTTCTGACCTCTAAGTCTGAAAAGAGATTTCCTTAAATTGACACATTACAAAGCAACAAACGTGGGGTTTAACCTGACATAAATCCACTAGTTTAGGCCAAAAAAAGCAGCAGTTTTTAAGTAGAAGGTCTTGTTTCATTTGTACCTTCAGTACTAAAGATTGGCTTTACCTAACAACGATCCAGCCCAATGAAAATTGAAAGGTTTGTAATAGTTAAATTCTTTCTTAATCAATATTTTACATGTGCTAAACGTACTCAACTGGCTAGAATGGGGATCTAACCCTCGACCTTGGTGTTATTAGTACCACGCTAACCAGCCACATTTTCCACATGTAAAATGTCAAAATGTGCGCATGGGACCATATAATATAAGAGTTGGCTTGAAGGTACCTTCAGGGATGTAAAAGGAAGAGCAATTTTGCTCATTTTTGGCGCTTTAGGTACGGTTCAAATGGGATCGAAATAAGTTTTCTGACCTCTAAGTCTGAAAAGAGATTTCCTTAAATCGACACATAACAAAGCAACAAACGTGGGGTTTAACCTGACATAAATCCAGCAGTTTAGGCCAAAAAAAAGCAGCAGGTTTTTAGGTAGGTCTTGCTTCGTTTGTACCTTCAGTACCAAAGATCGGCTTTACCTAACAACGATCCAGCCCAATGAAAATCGGCACGTTTGTAATATTTAAACTTTTTCTCAAGCAAAATCTTTCCCCCGCCACATATACTGAACTGGCTAGAATGGGCATCTAACCCACGACCATGGCGTTATTAGCACCACGCTCTAACCAACTGAGCTAACCAGCCAAGGTTTCATGAGTAAAATGTCAAAATCTGGTCATGTGACTATATAAGACTAGAATTTGCTTGAAGGTACCTTCAGGGATGTAAAAGGAAGAGCAATTTTGCACATTTTTGGCGCTTTAGGTACGGTTCAAATGGGATTGAAATAAGTTTTCTGACCTCTAAGTCTGAAAAGAGATTTCCTTAAATTGACACATAACAAAGCAACAAACGTGGGGTTTTACCTGACATAAATCCAGCAGTTTAGGCCCAAAAAAAAGCAGCAGGTTTTTAGGTAGGTCTTGCTTCGTTTGTACCTTCAGTACCAAAGATCGGCTTTACCTAACAACGATCCAGCCCAATGAAAATCGGCACGTTTGTAATATTTAAACTATTTCTCAAGCAAAATTCTTCATGTCCTATATGTACTTAATTGGCTAGTATGGGGATAAAACCCACGACCTTGGCGTTATTAGCACCACGCTCTAACCAACTGAGCTAACCAGCGAAGGTTCTCACGTGTAAAATGTCACAATGTGGTCATGTGACTATATAAGACTAGAATTTGGGGATGTAAAAGGAAGAGCAATTTTGCACATTTTTGGCGCTTTAGGTACGGTTCAAATGGGATTGCAATAAGTGTTCTGACCTCTAAGTCTGAAAAGAGATTTCCTTAAATTGACACATAACAAAGCTACAAACGTGGGATTATACCTGACATAAATCCAGCAGTTTGGGCAAAAAAAAAGCAGCAGGTTTTTAGGTAGAAGGTCTAGCTTCGTTTGTACCATCAGTAGTAAAGATCGGCTTTACGTAACAACGATCCAGCCCAATGAAAATCGGCAGGTTTGTAATATTTAAACTATTTCTCAAGCAAAATCTTTCACCTGCCACACATACTGAACTGGCTAGTATGGGCATCAAACCCACGACCTTGGCGTTATTACTACCACGCTTTAACCAAATGAGCTAAACAGCGAAGGTTCTCATGTGTAAAATGTCACAATGTGGTCATGTGACTATATAAGACTAGAATTTGGGGATGTAAAAGGAAGAGCAATTATGCACATTTTTGGCGCTTTAGGTACGGTTCAAATGGGATTGCAATAAGTGTTCTGACCTCTAAGTCTGAAAAGAGATTTCCTTAAATTGACACACAACAAAGCTACAAACGTGGGATTATACCTGACATAAATCCAGCAGTTTAGGCAAAAAAAAGCAGCAGGTTTTTAGGTAGAAGGTCTTGCTTCGTTTGTACCATCAGTACTAAAGATCGGCTTTACCTAACAATGATCCAGCCCAATGAAAATCGGCAGGTTTGTAATATTTAAACTATTTCTCAAGCAAAATCCTTCAGCTGCCTCACATACTGAACTTGCTAGTATGGGCATCGAACCCACTACCTTGGCGTTGTCAGCACCACGCTCTAACCAACTGAGCTAACAAGCCAATGCTGTCATTTATAAAATGTCAAAATGTGCTCATGTGACTATATAAGACTAGAATTTGCTTGAAGGTACCTTCAGGGATGTAAAAGGAAGAGCTATTTTGCACATTTTTGGCGCTTTAGGTACGGTTCAAATGGGATTGCAATAAGTGTTCTGACCTCTAAGTCTGAAAAGAGATTTCCTTAAATTGACACATAACAAAGCAACAAACGTGGGGTTTTACCTGACATAAATCCAGCAGTTTAGGCCAAAAAAAAGCAGCAGGTTTTTAGGTAGAAGGTCTTGCTTCGTTTGTTCCTTCAGTACCAAAGATCGGCTTTACCTAACAACGATCCAGCCCAATGAAAATCGGCACATTTGTAATATTTAAACTATTTCTCAAGCAAAATACTTCATGTCCTATATGTACTTATTTTGCTAGTATGGGGATCGAACCCACGACCTTGGCGTTATTAGCACCATGCTCTAAACAACTGAGCTAACATGCCAATGCTCTCATTTATAAAATGTCAAAATTTGCGCATGGTACCATATAATATAAGAGTTGGCTTGAAGGTACCTTAAGGGATGTAAAAGGAAGAGCAATTTTGCACATTTTTGGCGCTTTAGGTACGGTTCAAATGGGATTGCAATAAGTGTTCTGACCTCTAAGTCTGAAAAGAGATTTCCTTAAATTGACACATAACAAAGCTACAAACGTGGGATTATACCTGACATAAATCCAGCAGTTTAGGCAAAAAAAAAGCAGCAGGTTTTTAGGTAGAAGGTCTAGCTTCGTTTGTACCATCAGTACTAAAGATTGGCTTTACCTAACAACGATCCAGCCCAATGAAAATCGGCAGGTTTGTAATATTTAAACTATTTCTCAAGCAAAATCTTTCATGTCTTATATGTACTTAACTGGCTAGCATGGGGATCGAACCCACGACCTTGGCGTTATTAGCACCACGCTCTAATCCCATTCATTTCCTATGGTAGTGCTAAACCACTACGGATGTAATATACTTTTGGCCAGCGGCGGCGCTGTGGCGAGAGCGCGCCATGTTTTGAATGCAGAGTGACGTCATTCATTCAGTGCGACCGGGACACCTAAATATGCGCTCCTGTTTTCACCTTCTTTTGGACATTTTACTGCCCCAGAACACTCGTATTTTGTGGCATTTATAACGGCTATTTGAGGACGTTTTCAGGTCAAGTTCGTCTTGTGTTTTGCACTTTTGAAACTGTGTTTTTAGTCACGTAAAATCACTGCTACTTCCATGTCTGTTGAACAACTAACGCGACTTTTCTGTCAGTTTTGTGTGATTTTCAGCCCTGTTAAGTTAAACTTTATTACATTTAAAGGTTTGCAGTTGTGCAGTTTTATATAAGGTGCAATATTACGTGATCTGTGTGTTGTGTTGTCTCTTATTGTGCATAAAAGTAGTTGTAGCATCAACAATTCATCACAAGTAAGAGAGACTTTGTTTGTCCCACAATGGGGGAAATGCCTTCACTTAATGTTAATGTGGAGGACATGCCACAACTGTTACCTAGCAACAGACTGTAAACAAGAGCCAAAATGCATATGAATGACTCAACAATTATGTTGATTATGTTGTTCGTCTCTCCTGTCCTCTGTCCTTTCCTCTGTCCTGTCCTCCTCTCCCCTGTCCTCCTCTGCCCCATCCTCCTCTGCCCCGTACTCCTCTGTCCTGTCCTCTGCCCTGTCCTCCTCTGTCCTGTCCTCCTCTGCCCTGTCCTCCACTGTCCTGTCCTCCTCTGCCCCGTACTCCTCTGTCCTGTCCTCCTCTGTCCTGTCCTCCTCTGTCCTCCTCTCCCCCATCCTCCTCTGTCCTGTCCTCCACTATCCTGTCCTCCTCTGTCCTGTCCTCCTCTGTCCTGTCCTCCTCTGCCCTGTCCTCCACTATCCTATCCTCCTCTCTCCTGCCCTCCTCTGTCCCGTCCTCTGTCCCACCCACTCGTGTCCCCACCAGCTCTCCTCGTGAGCCCTTGGGTGAGTATAACTACATAAATCATGTGTTCTTGGTTTGTGTGGAGTCACACAGAGTCACACCGTGTAGAGGAGCAGTCACTTCTGTTTCATTTCATGTCTTTTCCTTTAGCAGTGGCTGAAGAGGACGCGCTGGAGAGGACAATGCTCAGCATCTCCGTCCAATCAACACGTGGATGTGCGTAATGTGTCTGTAACGCTTTAGCTCCATTTTGGATGTACCATGTGTTAAAAAGGTTTGTCTTTTATTCCAGCCGTGTCTGCACCAGTCGCTGCTGAGCTCCATCATCCTCAGGTTTACAGAAGTTCACACACAGATGTCCTGCCATGAAAGACACTTTGGGACACTTTCTGTCCTGTGCATGAGTTCAGTTGTTCCTGACCCTGTTCAGGTCCTGCTCTGAATTCATGCATCTGTGATGAGAGTAAGTCATATTATCTGGTGTTCAATATGAATGAGTGAGAGCTTCTTCTGCTCATTCACACTAACATTGCTAAATAAAACAGCAATATAAACTTACTTATGATATAAACAACAGGTCAAATGTAAGTGTGCGTTGTTACTAACAGCTAAATATGACTCATTATTCGTCTTCTTCTCTTACAGCAGCTGCACAGTCCAAACAGACTGTTCTGGAGGAACCACAGGACGGTAAGAGCTTTTACTTGTTGCTTATTCACTGTAAGATCAAAGTTGATCAAACGTATCATATATTTCTTTCCTCTCTTCAGCTGCTGCAAATGTGCTGCCCCTTAAGCCTCCAGTGCCAATTCCACAGGAGCTGAGGTTTGTTCTGGCCGAGTCTGGAAGTACTTCAGCTCCAGGTCTGACATTTCAATAGAATAATCTAAACAAATATAAACCTATATTGTGGTGTTTTGGTTGTTTCAGATGCAGCTCGTCCCACACATTCTGCATCTGATGCTCCTGGAGAAGAGAGAACCCAAAGTGAGTGAGCTCCATGTGTGTCTGTGTCTGTCTCAGTCAAACGATCACAGAGTGAACAGATGAATGCTTCATGCTCCATGTGTGTCTGTCTCAGTCAAACCATCACAGAGTGAACAGATGAATGCTTCATGCTGACTGTAGTTTCACAGCCAGTGCAGTGGTTCTAAATGTGTGTCATGTCTTGTATTTCATGTGCACAAGTGTTGTGAATGCTTATCACTAAAACATTCATCTGTTTTGTTCTGTAGTTCCTCCTCCAGTGAAGCTTCAGCCGCAGTCGTCATCAACAGGCCGCCTCCCCCTCCACTGCCCTGAGCCAATCAGCCAACAGCGCGCTACACCCGACCACAAAACTACATATTTATCATTACATCATCATCACATCAAATTATTAAATGCATCATCTTCACTCAACATCAGCCCGGAAAAGCTGGAGCAAACACAGACACTCTGGCAGCACCACAACTCTGCCTGTCATCACCACGACACCTGCCGTCACCACGACACCTGCCGTCACCACGACACCTCCCACAGTGAAGCCTCCTCCTCTGCCCATCACCTCGCCTCCTACAGCTCCGACCATCACCTCGTCTCCTCCTACAGCTCTGACCATCACCTCGTCTCCTACAGCTCCGACCATCACCTCGTCTCCTACAGCTCTGACCATCACCGTCTCTTTCTCAGGATGCCCTGAGCAGCAGCAGCAGCCCTGAAGAAACACCACCTTTTAAGGACTTTGTGGACACAGAGTTCTTCCAGAGGGAGCTGGAGGCCACAAGACAGAGAGTGGAGGAAAGGAAGCAACAGAAGAGGAAGAGAGAGGAGTCACCTGCCCCAGGGAGAACGTGCAGGTCCTGCCCCAGAGAGAACGTGCAGGTTCTGCCCCAGAGAGAACGTGCAGGTTCTGCCCCAGAGAGAATGTGCAGGTTCTGCCCCAGAGAGAACGTGCAGGTTCTGCAAACTGGTGCTGAAGCAGGCCCTCACAGTCACACATCCACACATACTTCCCTGGACTGTATATATCTGTATATTTATTGTAAATACTACTGTAAAGTAATGAATGCTGTCTGAAGTTTAAATAAATGAAACTTAATATTTCTGGTATTTTCCCTGTCAATAAATATTCTTAAAAGTACATGTTTTTTTTGTGTTTTCTTTCCAATATAGCAATACAACAATATTCTTTAAATGATTGAGATATCATATCATTAACAATATGAGTAAATGTTTTATTTCTCTGCAGAACATAAACTGAACATAGTGGTACAGTTCAGTGCTGCAGCGTTAGAGATGTGATAGTGTGACCTCTGACCCCTGCGGACTAAACTCCCTGTTTCTGACCCACTCCAAGTTTATTTATGCAGAAGGTGTGACGTGGTAAATCTCTTAAGGTGAAGCAGAAATCACTATTTGTGATCAATTTGTGATTTTATTAATATTGCAAATCAGTCCCAGCAGCTGCATGTGAGTCCTTCTCATGATCTGACCTTTTAACAAGTGCAAACTGACACACCAACTCATAAACTTTATACATTTAAAGTTTGAACTTATAAACTTTATACATTTAAAGTTTTGATCCTTTGAAACGTTCCTCTTCTTCTGGGCACAGCAGGAATTGAACTCCGGTCTCTTGAGATGAATTTGTGAACAACACGAATCTCTGCATTCTGATTGGTTGGCCTTCATCACAGTGGCACATGGCACACAGGCTCATTCTGATTGGCTGGCGCTCTATGCCCACTATCCACGGCTGGCCACAGCTTGGAAGGCAGCTATGCTTACCACTATACCACCATCGCAAGGACACATGTACTTGCAGTGCCGTGTCGCAAATCGGCGCCTGTAATTGATATCTAAAGTTCCATGCACACGGAACATGGTTTGAGAATAATTACTATCATAGAAACGTGTTTTTTTGCACAGTTTCGCTGGTCGCATTTCTTGTCCGATTTGCATCATTCAGGGGTCCGTCCGCCCCCCCCCCCCCCCCCTCGTGTGATTCTTGCTGTTGCTTTTGGTATTCCGGCGTGTATTTTTCTCCGGATTTTTGGTCAAAGTTGCAATTTTTCCTATATTTTAGAGTGGCGGGATTTCAGTTACACTTCCAGAGTTTGCGCATGAAGTCTTTGTTGTTGTGTTACTTTTAATGGCGGGTGGCCGCCAACTGAAAAGGTGCATTTACCGCCACCTACTGTATTTGTACGTCTTCAAAGTATGTGTTTTTTACGCTATATCGTATTTAAAAAAAAATAAAAAATAAAAGGGAGAGTGACAAATAAAAACAAAGAGAGAGGAGGGAGAGATAGAGAAAGGACTTTGAAGGTCTGAAGGACGGGTCGAACGAACGCAGATAATAAATTACCCTCATGAGGGATTAATAAAAAGGAAGCTTACCATAAAGACTTGCCCAAACAATTGCTGGTTCTATTGGTCGATTTACCGAGCCACTTCCGTGATTATGTGTTTCGTACTTCTGAGGGCAATCGTGGTCTCTTACAAGCAGCGTCATCAGATCCACGTTGCAAAGATCACATACACTGCTTGGTTAGAACCGGTCAAGCTGATGAGGCTTTCAACAGTGCAACAGGTAGCGTGGCCGAGTGGTCTAAGGCGCTGGATTAAGGCTCCAGTCTCTTCGGAGGCGTGGGTTCAAATCCCACCGCTGCCAGTTCTCACGCCAAGCGTCGAGAGCAAGGAAGTTAGCAGGCTGTGTGATGTCTTCCGTTTGAGTTTAGCTATCATGAAATATATTTTCTAAATTTGGCCCTGGTCATAAACCAACCAGGGATTCTTTACTTCCTCCAAATGGCCTGCCAGCAGGGGCCCGTACGGGAACAACATAAACCACGTTGTTGGCAGGATCCGAAACCTAGGAGTAGTTTTGAGGCCCAAGCGCATAGTTGTAAAGTTCAGAGGGATGGCAATGTCAATCAAGAGTCTGCAGTTGAATACTTATTTACTTTGCAAAGATCGATCGATCGATTGATCGATCGCTCGAAAGAAAGAAATCAAAAGCCATAGGCTTAAAAATGGGGCACTGGCAAAGTAAACAAAATCCCATCACACACTTGAGCAGAAGAAGCCATTACTCTCGGCATTTAAATCTACGTGGGGAGACCCCAAAATAACTCTTTGGCCTCATTAGTCATCCCTGTCAAGGCGTTGCTGAATAATCTGATGTGTTATAAACATCGTGAACTTAGGCTAAAATGCTATGTTGCACCTTACCACCGAAGTACGCTTGTAGTTTGGGAATTTTGTTCACTGACAATTGCCAGAAAACCTTTTTGATTTTGAAAATAGAGCTTATTTGAGCATTTCCTCTACATCGACACACAGCGCCATAGGACCAGACTACTCGGGCTGACTCTGTGGCGCAACGGTAGCGCGTCTGACTCCAGATCAGAAGGTTGCGTGTTCAAATCACGTCAGGGTCATGTACTTTATTGATTCTTGTTATAGTGGGTGACCAGCATTCACTCATTCATGTTTTAGGGCTGTTTCATACCTGTCACTCCGCAATAATGCGACCTGCCAAGAGGATTAGTTCAAATGCACGTCATTTGCATTGGCCTCTAATACTCAACTGTTTGACAGTTTGGCCATTGCCCTCTGAGAGCTTTAGTTGTGAATGAAACTGCATATACACAAGTATAAATCAAAAGTAAAGCATGCGATGGCCGGGAATCGAACCCAGGTCAATTGCTTGGAAGGCAGCTATGCTTACCACTATACCACCATCGCAAAGACTCACGTGCTTGCAGTGCCGTGTCGCAAATCGGCACCTGTAATTGATATCTAAAGTTCCATGCACACGGAACATGGTTTGAGAATCATTATAGAAACGTGTTTTTTTGCACAGTTTCGCTGGTCGCATTTCTTGTCCGATTTGCATCATTCAGGGGTCCGTCCCCCCCCCCCCTCGTGTGATTCTTGCTGTTGCTTTTGGTATTCCGGCGTGTATTTTTCTCCGGATTTTTGGTCAAAGTTGCAATTTTTCCTATATTTTAGAGTGGCGGGATTTCAGTTACACTTCCAGAGTTTGCGCATGAAGTCTTTGTTGTTGTGTTACTTTTAATGGCGGGTGGCCGCCAACTGAAAAGGTGCATTTACCGCCACCTACTGTATTTGTACGTCTTCAAAGTATGTGTTTTTTACGCTATACCGTATTTAAAAAAAAAAACAAATAAAAGAAGGGAGAGTGACAAATAAAAACAAAGAGAGAGGAGGGAGAGATAGAGAAAGGACTTTGAAGGTCTGAAGGACGGGTCGAACGAACGCAGATAATAAATTACCCTCATGAGGGATTAATAAAAAGGAAGCTTACCACAAAGACTTTCCCATACCGGGAGTTGAACCCGGGCCACCTGGGTGAAAACCAGGAATCCTAACCGCTAGACCATATGGGAAACAATTGCTGGTTCTATTGGTCGATTTACCGAGCCACTTCCGTGATTATGTGTTTCGTACTTCTGAGGGCAATCGTGGTCTCTTACAAGCAGCGTCATCAGATCCACGTTGCAAAGATCACATACACTGCTTGGTTAGAACCGGTCAAGCTGATGAGGCTTTCAACAGTGCAACAGGTAGCGTGGCCGAGTGGTCTAAGGCGCTGGATTAAGGCTCCAGTGTCTTCGGAGGCGTGGGTTCAAATCCCACCGCTGCCAGTTCTCACGCCAAACGTCGAGAGCAAGGAAGTTAGCAGGCTGTGTGATGTCTTCCGTTTGAGTTTAGCTATCATGAAATATATTTTCTAAATTTGGCCCTGGTCATAAACCAACCAGGGATTCTTTACTTCCTCCAAATGGCCTGCCAGCAGGGGCCCGTACGGGAACAACATAAACCACGTTGTTGGCAGGATCCGAAACCTAGGAGTAGTTTTGAGGCCCAAGCGCATAGTTGTAAAGTTCAGAGGGATGGCAATGTCAATCAAGAGTCTGCAGTTGAATACTTATTTACTTTGCAAAGATCGATCGATCGATTGATCGATCGCTCGAAAGAAAGAAATCAAAAGCCATAGGCTTAAAAATGGGGCACTGGCAAAGTAAACAAAATCCCATCACACACTTGAGCAGAAGAAGCCATTACTCTCGGCATTTAAATCTACGTGGGGAGACCCCAAAATAACTCTTTGGCCTCATTAGTCATCCCTGTCAAGGCGTTGCTGAATAATCTGATGTGTTATAAACATCGTGAACTTAGGCTAAAATGCTATGTTGCACCTTACCACCGAAGTACGCTTGTAGTTTGGGAATTTTGTTCACTGACAATTGCCAGAAAACCTTTTTGATTTTGAAAATAGAGCTTATTTGAGCATTTCCTCTACATCGACACACAGCGCCATAGGACCAGACTACTCGGGCTGACTCTGTGGCGCAACGGTAGCGCGTCTGACTCCAGATCAGAAGGTTGCGTGTTCAAATCACGTCAGGGTCATGTACTTTATTGATTCTTGTTATAGTGGGTGACCAGCATTCACTCATTCATGTTTTAGGGCTGTTTCATACCTGTCACTCCGCAATGATGCGACCTGCCAAGAGGATTAGTTCAAATGCACGTCATTTGCATTGGCCTCTAATACTCAACTGTTTGACAGTTTGGCCATTGCCCTCTGAGAGCTTTAGTTGTGAATGAAACTGCATATACACAAGTATAAATCAAAAGTAAAGCATGCGATGGCCGGGAATCGAACCCAGGTCAATTGCTTGGAAGGCAGCTATGCTTACCACTATACAACCATCGCAAAGACTCACATGCTTGCAGTGCCGTGTCGCAAATCGGCACCTGTAATTGATATCTAAAGTTCCATGCACACGGAACATGGTTTGAGAATCATTATAGAAACGTGTTTTTTTGCACAGTTTCGCTGGTCGCATTTCTTGTCCGATTTGCATCATTCAGGGGTCCGTCCGCCCCCCCCTCGTGTGATTCTTGCTGTTGCTTTTGGTATTCCGGCGTGTATTTTTCTCCGGAATTTTGGTCAAAGTTGCAATTTTTCCTATATTTTAGAGTGGCGGGATTTCAGTTACACTTCCAGAGTTTGCGCATGAAGTCTTTGTTGTTGTGTTACTTTTAATGGCGGGTGGCCGCCAACTGAAAAGGTGCATTTACCGCCACCTACTGTATTTGTACGTCTTCAAAGTATGTGTTTTTTACGCTATACCGTATTTAAAAAAAAAACAAATAAAAGAAGGGAGAGTGACAAATAAAAACAAAGAGAGAGGAGGGAGAGCTAGAGAAAGGACTTTGAAGGTCTGAAGGACGGGTCGAACGAACGCAGATAATAAATTACCCTCATGAGGGATTAATAAAAAAGAAGCTTACCACAAAGACTTTCCCATACCGGGAGTTGAACCCGGGCCACCTGGGTGAAAACCAGGAATCCTAACCGCTAGACCATATGGGAAACAATTGCTGGTTCTATTGGTCGATTTACCGAGCCACTTCCGTGATTATGTGTTTCGTACTTCTGAGGGCAATCGTGGTCTCTTACAAGCAGCGTCATCAGATCCACGTTGCAAAGATCACATACACTGCTTGGTTAGAACCGGTCAAGCTGATGAGGCTTTCAACAGTGCAACAGGTAGCGTGGCCGAGTGGTCTAAGGCGCTGGATTAAGGCTCCAGTCTCTTCGGAGGCGTGGGTTCAAATCCCACTGCTGCCAGTTCTCACGCCAAGCGTCGAGAGCATGGAAGTTAGCAGGCTGTGTGATGTCTTCCGTTTGAGTTTAGCTATCATGAAATATATTTTCTAAATTTGGCCCTGGTCATAAACCAACCAGGGATTCTTTACTTCCTCCAAATGGCCTGCCAGCAGGGGCCCGTACGGGAACAACATAAACCACGTTGTTGGCAGGATCCGAAACCTAGGAGTAGTTTTGAGGCCCAAGCGCATAGTTGTAAAGTTCAGAGGGATGGCAATGTCAATCAAGAGTCTGCAGTTGAATACTTATTTACTTTGCAAAGATCGATCGATCGATTGATCGATCGCTCGAAAGAAAGAAATCAAAAGCCATAGGCTTAAAAATGGGGCACTGGCAAAGTAAACAAAATCCCATCACACACTTGAGCAGAAGAAGCCATTACTCTCGGGATTTAACCAGAGCCCCTGGAGCCTGGAGCCCTCACCGGGCCCCGAACTCGGCTGCCGGAGGCAGTGCAGTGCCTCATGGATAAAAGGGCACCCAGCCGGTCTCGAACTCGCGTGAGGCGGAGCAGGGATCATCCACCCCGCACACGGCCAGACTTTGCCCGGCCAGGGAGCACCTTCTGCGGGTCGGAGGCTCCGGGTCGGAGCCCCTGGAGCCTGGAGCCCTCACCGGGCACCGAACTCGGCTGCCGGAGGCAGTGCAGTGCCTCATGGATAAAAGGGCACCCAGCCGGTCTCGAACTCGCGTGAGGCGGAGCAGGGATCATCCACCCCGCACACGGCCAGACTTTGCCCGGCCAGGGAGCACCTTCTGCGGGTCGGAGGCTCCGGGTCGGAGCCCCTGGAGCCTGGAGCCCTCACCGGGCCCCGAACTCGGCTGCCGGAGGCAGTGCAGTGCCTCATGGATAAAAGGGCACCCAGCCGGTCTCGAACTCGCGTGAGGCGGAGCAGGGATCATCCACCCCGCACACGGCCAGACTTTGCCCGGCCAGGGAGCACCTTCTGCGGGTCGGAGGCTCCGGGTCGGAGCCCCTGGAGCCTGGAGCCCTCACCGGGCCCCGAACTCGGCTGCCGGAGGAAGTGCAGTGCCTCATGGATAAAAGGGCACCCAGCCGGTCTCGAACTCGCGTGAGGCGGAGCAGGGATCATCCACCCCGCACACGGCCAGACTTTGCCCGGCCAGGGAGCACCTTCTGCGGGTCGGAGGCTCCGGGTCGGAGCCCCTGGAGCCTGGAGCCCTCACCGGGCCCCGAACTCGGCTGCCGGAGGAAGTGCAGTGCCTCATGGATAAAAGGGCACCCAGCCGGTCTCGAACTCGCGTGAGGCGGAGCAGGGATCATCCACCCCGCACACGGCCAGACTTTGCCCGGCCAGGGAGCACCTTCTGCGGGTCGGAGGCTCCGGGTCGGAGCCCCTGGAGCCTGGAGCCCTCACCGGGCCCCGAACTCGGCTGCCGGAGGAAGTGCAGTGCCTCATGGATAAAAGGGCACCCAGCCGGTCTCGAACTCGCGTGAGGCGGAGCAGGGATCATCCACCCCGCACACGGCCAGACTTTGCCCGGCCAGGGAGCACCTTCTGCGGGTCGGAGGCTCCGGGTCGGAGCCCCTGGAGCCTGGAGCCCTCACCGGGCCCCGAACTCGGCTGCCGGAGGAAGTGCAGTGCCTCATGGATAAAAGGGCACCCAGCCGGTCTCGAACTCGCGTGAGGCGGAGCAGGGATCATCCACCCCGCACACGGCCAGACTTTGCCCGGCCAGGGAGCACCTTCTGCGGGTCGGAGGCTCCGGGTCGGAGCCCCTGGAGCCTGGAGCCCTCACCGGGCCCCGAACTCGGCTGCCGGAGGAAGTGCAGTGCCTCATGGATAAAAGGGCACCCAGCCGGTCTCGAACTCGCGTGAGGCGGAGCAGGGATCATCCACCCCGCACACGACCAGACTTTGCCCGGGGAAGGGCCACTCTTGCTGGGCATGGCCCCCACTGAGCACCCCCTGGAACCCCTGGAGCCCCCGGAGCACCTCCAGAGCCACCCCCCACTCCTCCAGACTCTGCCCGGGGAAGGGCCACTCTGGCTGGGCATGGCCTCCGCCGAGCACCCCCTGGAGCCCCCGGAGCACCTCCAGAGCCACCCCCCACTCCTCCAGACTCTGCCCGGGGAAGGGACACTCTGGCTGGGCATGGCCTCCACTGAGCACCCCCTGGAGCCCCCGGAGCACCTCCAGAGCCACCCCCCACTCTCCCCAGACTATGCCCGGGGAAGGGCCACTCTGGCTGGGCATGGCCTCCGCCGAGCACCCCCTGGAGCCCCCGGAGCACCTCCAGAGCCACCCCCCACTCCTCCAGACTCTGCCCGGGGAAGGGACACTCTGGCTGGGCATGGCCTCCACTGAGCACCCTCTGGAGCCCCCAGAGCACCTCCAGAGCCACCCCCCACTCTCCCCAGACTATGCCCGGGGAAGGGCCACTCTGGCTGGGCATGGCCTCCGCTGAGCACCCCCTGGAGCCCCCGGAGCACCTCCAGAGCCACCCCCCACTCTCCCCAGACTCACCCCGGGGAAGGGCCACTCTGGCTGGGCATGGCCTCCGCTGAGCACCCCCTGGAACCCCTGGAGCCCCCGGAGCACCTCCAGAGCCACCCCCCACTCCTCCAGACTCTGCCCGGGGAAGGGACACTCTGGCTGGGCATGGCCTCCACTGAGCACCCCCTGGAGCCCCCGGAGCACCTCCAGAGCCACCCCCCACTCTCCCCAGACTATGCCCGGGGAAGGGCCACTCTGGCTGGGCATGGCCTCCGCCGAGCACCCCCTGGAGCCCCCGGAGCACCTCCAGAGCCACCCCCCACTCTTCCAGACTCTGCCCGGGGAAGGGCCACTCTGGCTGGGCATGGCCTCCACTGAGCACCCCCTGGAGCCCCCGGAGCACCTCCAGAGCCACCCCGCATTCCCCCAAACTCAGTCTGGGGACGGGCCACTCTTCCCCGGGTTGCAGGCTCTGGGACTCCGGGGATGACCACCGGGGACCAGGCCCTCCCTTCGAACCCGGGGACCCACACTTAAGCACCCCCACACGGGCTACACACCCTTGTTTCAGCCCCCTGGAGGTCCGTGCCCTTGGTACTATACCATGGAAGTCCGTGCCCTTGGTACTCCGACTGGAGTACCAAGGGAACGGCCCAGCACTCACCACAGAGGCTCGCGCCGGCCCCGGCCCACCTTTCGTCCCCGGGTACCCACACTTAAGCACCCCAACACGAGCTACACACCCTTGGTGCAGCCCCCTGGAAGTCCGTGCCCTTGGTACTCTGAGCCACTTTAAAAGATAAAAAGCACCAGGACCCCAAGGCCCTGGCTCCCCTGTCCCCTACACCACACTTGGAGGCAGGGCCCTTGCCCTCCACTGGCTGCCCCCGCGCCCAATGTACTCCATAACCGAAGAAGAGAGGGGGACCCGGAGGCCGGCCTACTAGGGTAACAGGTTTAATTTAGAGCCGGGGCTCTGGACCACAAATGTCAACAACCCCGCAGTGCGCAGGAGCCTTCGAAGCTGGATGAAACCAGAACGGGGCCCTACGATGGCGGTGACCAGCCAGTTGATAGGCAAGTGAGCCCTGGACAGGAGCTGCATTTGACAAACTCAGAGACGAGGAAGGGACCGGAGTCGGACCAAATATATCATCTGGCGCTGTGTCCAGCGTGAGGGTGAGCCAGCGCAAATCAGGACCACAAATGCCAACAACCCCGCAGTGCGCAGGAGCCTTCGAAGCTGGATGAAACCAGAACGCGCCCTACGATGGCGGTGACCAGCCAGTTGATAGCAAAGTGAGCCCTGGACAGGCGCTGCATTTGACAAACTCAGAGACGAGGAAGGGACCGGAGTCGGACCAAATATATCATCTGGCGCTGTGTCCAGCGTAAGGGGGAGCCAGCGCAAATCAGGACCACAAATGCCAACAACCCCGCAGTGCGCAGGAGCCTTCGAAGCTGGATGAAACCAGAACGGGGCCCTACGATGGCGGTGACCAGCCAGTTGATAGCAAAGTGAGCCCTGGACAGGAGCTGCATTTGACAAACTCAGAGACGAGGAAGGGACCGGAGTCGGACCAAATATATCATCTGGCGCTGTGTCCAGCGTAAGGGTGAGCCAGCGCAAATCAGGACCACAAATGCCAACAACCCCGCAGTGCGCAGGAGCCTTCGAAGCTGGATGAAACCAGAACGGGGCCCTACGATGGCGGTGACCAGCCAGTTGATAGCAAAGTGAGCCCTGGACAGGCGCTGCATTTGACAAACTCAGAGACGAGGAAGGAACCGGAGTCGGACCAAAAATATGCGCCGGCCCTGCCCCCCGCCCCGCGCAGAGCCATCGGACACGTTGAGGCTGAAGGGGACTGGCGCAGAGCCCTTGGGCCCAGGGGCTAAGCGCAGCCATCATCCTTCAAGCCGCGCCTCCTGCTGCGCGGGGGTGAGTGACAATGGGCTCGGACTGTGGTTCCGTCGGACGCGTTGAGGCTGAAGGAGACTGGCGCAGAGCCCCTGTAACAGGGGCTAAGCGCAGCCATCATCCTCCAAGCCGCGCGTCCTTCAGTGCGGGGGTGAGTGACAGTGGGCCTGGACTGTTGTTCCACCGGACGCGTTGAGGCTGAAGGGGACTGGTGCAGAGCCCCTGTGCCAGGGGCTAAGCGCAGCCATCATCCTCCAAGCCGCGCGTCCTTCTGCGCAGGGGTGAGTGACAGTGGACCCGGACTGTGTTCCCACCGGACGCGTTGAGGCTGAAGGGGACTGGCTCAGAGCCCCTGGCACAGGGGCTAAGCACAGCCATCATCCTTCAAGCCGCGCGTCCTTCAGTGCGGGGGTGAGTGACAGAGGGCCTGGACTGTTGTTCCACCGGACGCGTTGAGACTGAAGGGGACTGGTGCAGAGCCCCTGTGCCAGGGGCTAAGCGCAGCCATCATCCTCTAAGCCGCGCGTCCTTCTGCGCAGGGGTGAGTGACAATGGACCCGGACTGTGTTCCCACCGGACGCGTTGAGGCTGAAGGGGACTGGCTCAGAGCCCCTGGCACAGGGGCTAAGCGCAGCCATCATCCTCCAAGCCGCGCGTCCTTCAGTGCGGGGGTGAGTGACAGTGGGCCTGGACTGTTGTTCCACCGGACGCGTTGAGGCTGAAGGGGACTGGTGCAGAGCCCCTGTGCCAGGGGCTAAGCGCAGCCATCATCCTCCAAGCCGCGCGTCCTTCTGCGCAGGGGTGAGTGACAGTGGACCCGGACTGTGTTCCCACCGGACGCGTTGAGGCTGAAGGGGACTGGCTCAGAGCCCCTGGCATAGGGGCTAAGCACATCCATCATCCTTCAAGCCGCGCGTCCTTCAGTGCGGGGGTGAGTGACAGAGGGCCTGGACTGTTGTTCCACCGGACGCGTTGAGGCTGAAGGGGACTGGTGCAGAGCCCCTGTGCCAGGGGCTAAGCGCAGCCATCATCCTCCAAGCCGCGCGTCCTTCTGCGCAGGGGTGAGTGACAATGGACCCGGACTGTGTTCCCACCGGACGCGTTGAGGCTGAAGGGGACTGGTGCAGAGCCCCTGTGCCAGGGGCTAAGCGCAGCCATCATCCTCCAAGTCGCGCGTCCTTCTGCGCAGGGGTGAGTGACAGTGGACCCGGACTGTGTTCCCACCGGACGCGTTGAGGCTGAAGGGGACTGGCTCAGAGCCCCTGGCACAGGGGCTAAGCACAGCCATCATCCTTCAAGCCGCGCGTCCTTCAGTGCGGGTGTGAGTGACGGTCCCATCTCCGGAGACAAGGGGCCAGGCGCGGGGGAAGCCAGTCAGACTGAAGCCCCGCGCCTGGTGGGACCTCTGTCTCGGCCTCGCTTCCAACGTGTCCGGCGTGAGGTTAGCCGGAGCAAACCACAGCCGCAAAATGTAAACAAACCCGCAGTGCGCAGGAGCCTTCGAAGCTGGATAAAACCAGAACGGGGCCCTACGATGGCGGGTCTTGAGTGCCAATAGACCAAGCTCCTTGTCTGGTATACATAGAACCATGATTTGTACCATTTTCATGGTTGATTCACGGATGATCCCTGCTCCGCCTCACGCGAGTTGGACGGCTGGGTGCCTTTTATCCATGAGGCACTGCACTGCCTCCGGCAGCCGAGTTCGGGGCCCGGTGAGGGCTCCAGGCTCCAGGGGCTCCGACCCGGAGCCTCCGACCCGCAGAAGGTGCTCCCTGGCCGGGCAAAGTCTGGCCGTATGCGGGGTGGATGGCCCTGTGTCTGGGCGGCGCTAAGATCACGGAGCGGGTCACCTCCGCGTACAGCCCGTGGTCAGCGTGACACCGTGCTCTGCCCCGAGCAATCAGAGCAAACAGGAAGCTTCTGGAAGTGCCCGGGAGTCTGGTAAAATCAAGCCGAAAATAGACCCTCTCATGCCGGGTCTGAGCGGCGCTTAGAGCCCGGAGGAGCGCGGAGCGCGGGGCTCCATTCAGAGGCTCCGTGATCCGCCTTACAACTAGCTCTCACCTCCGCGTACAGCCCGTGGTCAGCGTGACACCGTGCTCTGCCCCGAGCAATCAGAGCAAACAGGAAGCTTCTGGAAGTACCCGGGAGTCTGGTAAAATCAAGCCGAAAATAGACCCTCTCATGCCGGGTCTGAGCGGCGCTTAGAGCGCGGAGGAGAGCGGGAGCGCGGGGCTCCATTCAGAGGCGCCGTGATCCGACGCTCACCTCCGCACCTCCGAACCATGACTTGACATTACGGCTGTGAAGGAGCCTTGGAAGCTGGATAAAACCAGGACGGGGCCCATCGATCGCGGTTCTCGTGTGCCCGTCAAACGAGCTCCTTGCCCGGTATCCGCACAACCAGGAAATGTACCTGTTTCGATTGCGAAAAACGTCATTCTCAAAAACCGCCCGCCCCTCCCTCCCAGCATTACCATTTTGCACATTCCGCGTGAGAGCAGCGTAAGAATTTCTCGGGAGCAGCGTGATTTAGCCCGGGAATTTTGAGCTGAACGCTTATTCCCACGAGCCCAAAAAACGACTAAGTCCAACGGTATATAGTGTACTATTGTACTCCATGCCTCAAATACCTCGACCTCTCTCAGCATGTCCCAGCTCTCATCCACCGGGCAAGTTTTACTGCAGCCACTGGTTCCACTGGTTCCTCGCCTCCGTCTGTCCTTTGCACCTGTCCGTTGTTTCGAAGTCCCTTCATCTCCACTTGGAAATCCATCGTCACTCTCGGGGAGATAATACCCTTCAGAGTCAGAATCTGCTGTAAATTGCATGCCATGTGTACTTCCTCCAGCCATTTTTTTCCTTACCGGATCTGCCCTGGATCATACCTGGCTAATAAAGGGAAGTTGCACCGAACCGACCAATGACTGAAGTGATTCATTTTCTACTATTATTTCATTAATTTCCTTGTACGGTAAAGTTGCATTTCTGCGACTTTGGCGCTTAAAGGGTTAGAATACAGAGTTTTTGGTTTCAATACCTTATCATCTGCTGCCATCTTCTGTATTTTTTGTAAATAAAGGTGGACAAAAATAAATAAATATTTGACAAACGCCAAGCCTAGCCCCAAGCCCCAAGGACTGATAACCCTTTAGGCGCCAGAGATTATGGATGAAATAAATGTATAAATAAAAAACTTCCTGAGATACAGAGAACTGAAGCCGGGGCACAGCTCTGGGTCGGCAGTGCCCCTGGAGGCCCGTAGAAGCTCCACACTCCAGTTGATTCTTGGATAAAAGGGCACCCAGCCGGTCTCGAACTCGCGTGAGGCGGAGCAGGGATCATCCACCCCGCACACGGCCAGACTTTGCCCGGCCAGGGAGCACCTTCTGCGGGTCGGAGGCTCCGGGTCGGCGCCCCTGGAGCCTGGAGCCCTCACCGGGCCCCGAACTCGGCTGCCGGAGGCAGTGCAGTGCCTCATGGATAAAAGGGCACCCAGCCGGTCTCGAACTCGCGTGAGGCGGAGCAGGGATCATCCACCCCGCACACGGCCAGACTTTGCCCGGCCAGGGAGCACCTTCTGCGGGTCGGAGGCTCCGGGTCGGAGCCCCTGGAGCCTGGAGCCCTCACCGGGCCCCGAACTCGGCTGCCGGAGGCAGTGCAGTGCCTCATGGATAAAAGGGCACCCAGCCGGTCTCGAACTCGCGTGAGGCGGAGCAGGGATCATCCACCCCGCACACGGCCAGACTTTGCCCGGCCAGGGAGCACCTTCTGCGGGTCGGAGGCTCCGGGTCGGAGCCCCTGGAGCCTGGAGCCCTCACCGGGCCCCGAACTCGGCTGCCGGAGGCAGTGCAGTGCCTCATGGATAAAAGGGCACCCAGCCGGTCTCGAACTCGCGTGAGGCGGAGCAGGGATCATCCACCCCGCACACGGCCAGACTTTGCCCGGCCAGGGAGCACCTTCTGCGGGTCGGAGGCTCCGGGTCGGAGCCCCTGGAGCCTGGAGCCCTCACCGGGCCCCGAACTCGGCTGCCGGAGGCAGTGCAGTGCCTCATGGATAAAAGGGCACCCAGCCGGTCTCGAACTCGCGTGAGGCGGAGCAGGGATCATCCACCCCGCACACGGCCAGACTTTGCCCGGCCAGGGAGCACCTTCTGCGGGTCGGAGGCTCCGGGTCGGAGCCCCTGGAGCCTGGAGCCCTCACCGGGCCCCGAACTCGGCTGCCGGAGGCAGTGCAGTGCCTCATGGATAAAAGGGCACCCAGCCGGTCTCGAACTCGCGTGAGGCGGAGAAGGGATCATCCACCCCGCACACGGCCAGACTTTGCCCGGCCAGGGAGCACCTTCTGCGGGTCGGAGGCTCCGGGTCGGAGCCCCTGGAGCCTGGAGCCCTCACCGGGCCCCGAACTCGGCTGCCGGAGGCAGTGCAGTGCCTCATGGATAAAAGGGCACCCAGCCGGTCTCGAACTCGCGTGAGGCGGAGCAGGGATCATCCACCCCGCACACGGCCAGACTTTGCCCGGCCAGGGAGCACCTTCTGCGGGTCGGAGGCTCCGGGTCGGAGCCCCTGGAGCCTGGAGCCCTCACCGGGCCCCGAACTCGGCTGCCGGAGGAAGTGCAGTGCCTCATGGATAAAAGGGCACCCAGCCGGTCTCGAACTCGCGTGAGGCGGAGCAGGGATCATCCACCCCGCACACGGCCAGACTTTGCCCGGCCAGGGAGCACCTTCTGCGGGTCGGAGGCCCCGGGTCGGAGCCCCTGGAGCCTGGAGCCCTCACCGGGCCCCGAACTCGGCTGCCGGAGGAAGTGCAGTGCCTCATGGATAAAAGGGCACCCAGCCGGTCTCGAACTCGCGTGAGGCGGAGCAGGGATCATCCACCCCGCACACGGCCAGACTTTGCCCGGCCAGGGAGCACCTTCTGCGGGTCGGAGGCTCCGGGTCGGAGCCCCTGGAGCCTGGAGCCCTCACCGGGCCCCGAACTCGGCTGCCGGAGGAAGTGCAGTGCCTCATGGATAAAAGGGCACCCAGTCGGTCTCGAACTCGCGTGAGGCGGAGCAGGGATCATCCACCCCGCACACGGCCAGACTTTGCCCGGCCAGGGAGCACCTTCTGCGGGTCGGAGGCTCCGGGTCGGAGCCCCTGGAGCCTGGAGCCCTCACCGGGCCCCGAACTCGGCTGCCGGAGGAAGTGCAGTGCCTCATGGATAAAAGGGCACCCAGCCGGTCTCGAACTCGCGTGAGGCGGAGCAGGGATCATCCACCCCGCACACGGCCAGACTTTGCCCGGCCAGGGAGCACCTTCTGCGGGTCGGAGGCTCCGGGTCGGAGCCCCTGGAGCCTGGAGCCCTCACCGGGCCCCGAACTCGGCTGCCGGAGGAAGTGCAGTGCCTCATGGATAAAAGGGCACCCAGCCGGTCTCGAACTCGCGTGAGGCGGAGCAGGGATCATCCACCCCGCACACGACCAGACTTTGGAGCCCCCGGAGCACCTCCAGAGCCACCCCCCACTCCTCCAGACTCTGCCCGGGGAAGGGCCACTCTGGCTGGGCATGGCCTCCGCCGAGCACCCCCTGGAGCCCCCGGAGCACCTCCAGAGCCACCCCCCACTCCTCCAGACTCTGCCCGGGGAAGGGACACTCTGGCTGGGCATGGCCTCCACTGAGCACCCCCTGAAGCCCCCGGAGCACCTCCAGAGCCACCCCCCACTCTCCCCAGACTATGCCCGGGGAAGGGACACTCTGGCTGGGCATGGCCTCCACTGAGCACCCCCTGGAGCCCCCGGAGCACCTCCAGAGCCACCCCCCACTCTCCCCAGACTATGCCCGGGGAAGGGCCACTCTGGCTGGGCATGGCCTCCGCCGAGCACCCCCTGGAGCCCCCGGAGCACCTCCAGAGCCACCCCCCACTCCTCCAGACTCTGCACGGGGAAGGGCCACTCTGGCTGGGCATGGCCTCCACTGAGCACCCCCTGGAGCCCCCGGAGCACCTCCAGAGCCACCCCCCACTCTCCCCAGACTATGCCCGGGGAAGGGCCACTCTGGCTGGGCATGGCCTCCGCCGAGCACCCCCTGGAACCCCTGGAGCCCCTCCAGAGCCACCCCCCACTCTCCCCAGACTATGCCCGGGGAAGGGCCACTCTGGCTGGGCATGGCCTCCGCTGAGCACCCCCTGGAACCCCTGGAGCCCCCGGAGCACCTCCAGAGCCACCCCCCACTCCTCCAGACTCTGCACGGGGAAGGGCCACTCTGGCTGGGCATGGCCTCCACTGAGCACCCCCTGGAGCCCCCGGAGCACCTCCAGAGCCACCCCGCATTCCCCCAAACTCAGTCTGGGGACGGGCCACTCTTCCCCGGGTTGCAGGCTCTGGGACTCCGGGGATGACCACCGGGGACCAGGCCCTCCCTTCGAACCCGGGGACCCACACTTAAGCACCCCCACACGGGCTACACACCCTTGTTTCAGCCCCCTGGAGGTCCGTGCCCTTGGTACTATACCATGGAAGTCCGTGCCCTTGGTACTCCGACTGGAGTACCAAGGGAACGGCCCAGCACTCACCACAGAGGCTCGCGCCGGCCCCGGCCCACCTTTCGTCCCCGGGTACCCACACTTAAGCACCCCAACACGAGCTACACACCCTTGGTGCAGCCCCCTGGAAGTCCGTGCCCTTGGTACTCTGAGCCACTTTAAAAGATAAAAAGCACCAGGACCCCAAGGCCCTGGCTCCCCTGTCCCCTACACCACACTTGGAGGCAGGGCCCTTGCCCTCCACTGGCTGCCCCCGCGCCCAATGTACTCCATAACCGAAGAAGAGAGGGGGACCCGGAGGCCGGCCTACTAGGGTAACAGGTTTAATTTAGAGCCGGGGCTCTGGACCACAAATGTCAACAACCCCGCAGTGCGCAGGAGCCTTCGAAGCTGGATGAAACCAGAACGGGGCCCTACGATGGCGGTGACCAGCCAGTTGATAGCAAAGTGAGCCCTGGACAGGAGCTGCATTTGACAAACTCAAAGACGAGGAAGGGACCGGAGTCGGACCAAATATATCATCTGGCGCTGTGTCCAGCGTGAGGGTGAGCCAGCGCAAATCAGGACCACAAATGCCAACAACCCCGCAGTGCGCAGGAGCCTTCGAAGCTGGATGAAACCAGAACGGGGCCCTACGATGGCGGTGACCAGCCAGTTGATAGCAAAGTGAGCCCTGGACAGGAGCTGCATTTGACAAACTCAGAGACGAGGAAGGGACCGGAGTCGGACCAAATATATCATCTGGCGCTGTGTCCAGCGTAAGGGTGAGCCAGCGCAAATCAGGACCACAAATGCCAACAACCCCGCAGTGCGCAGGAGCCTTCGAAGCTGGATGAAACCAGAATGGGGCCCTACGATGGCGGTGACCAGCCAGTTGATAGCAAAGTGAGCCCTGGACAGGAGCTGCATTTGACAAACTCAGAGACGAGGAAGGGACCGGAGTCGGACCAAATATATCATCTGGCGCTGTGTCCAGCGTAAGGGTGAGCCAGCGCAAATCAGGACCACAAATGCCAACAACCCCGCAGTGCGCAGGAGCCTTCGAAGCTGGATGAAACCAGAACGGGGCCCTACGATGGCGGTGACCAGCCAGTTGATAGCAAAGTGAGCCCTGGACAGGCGCTGCATTTGACAAACTCAGAGACGAGGAAGGGACCGGAGTCGGCCCTGCCCCCCGCCCCGCGCAGAGCCATCGGACACGTTGAGGCTGAAGGGGACTGGCGCAGAGCCCTTGGGCCCAGGGGCTAAGCGCAGCCATCATCCTTCAAGCCGCGCCTCCTGCTGCGCGGGGGTGAGTGACAATGGGCTCGGACTGTGGTTCCGTCGGACGTGTTGAGGCTGAAGGAGACTGGCGCAGAGCCCCTGTAACAGGGGCTAAGCGCAGCCATCATCCTCCAAGCCGCGCGTCCTTCAGTGCGGGGGTGAGTGACAGTGGGCCTGGACTGTTGTTCCACCGGACGCGTTGAGGCTGAAGGGGACTGGTGCAGAGCCCCTGTGCCAGGGGCTAAGCGCAGCCATCATCCTCCAAGCCGCGCGTCCTTCTGCGCAGGGGTGAGTGACAGTGGACCCGGACTGTGTTCCCACCGGACGCGTTGAGGCTGAAGGGGACTGGCTCAGAGCCCCTGGCACAGGGGCTAAGCACAGCCATCATCCTTCAAGCCGCGCGTCCTTCAGTGCGGGGGTGAGTGACAGAGGGCCTGGACTGTTGTTTCACCGGACGCGTTGAGGCTGAAGGGGACTGGTGCAGAGCCCCTGTGCCAGGGGCTAAGCGCAGCCATCATCCTCCAAGCCGCGCGTCCTTCTGCGCAGGGGTGAGTGACAATGGACCCGGACTGTGTTCCCACCGGACGCGTTGAGGCTGAAGGGGACTGGCTCAGAGCCCCTGGCACAGGGGCTAAGCGCAGCCATCATCCTCCAAGCCGCGCGTCCTTCAGTGCGGGGGTGAGTGACAGTGGGCCTGGACTGTTGTTCCACCGGACGCGTTGAGGCTGAAGGGGACTGGTGCAGAGCCCCTGTGCCAGGGGCTAAGCGCAGCCATCATCCTCCAAGTCGCGCGTCCTTCTGCGCAGGGGTGAGTGACAGTGGACCCGGACTGTGTTCCCACCGGACGCGTTGAGGCTGAAGGGGACTGGCTCAGAGCCCCTGGCACAGGGGCTAAGCACAGCCATCATCCTTCAAGCCGCGCGTCCTTCAGTGCGGGGGTGAGTGACAGAGGGCCTGGACTGTTGTTCCACCGGACGCGTTGAGGCTGAAGGGGACTGGTGCAGAGCCCCTGTGCCAGGGGCTAAGCGCAGCCATCATCCTCCAAGCCGCGCGTCCTTCTGCGCAGGGGTGAGTGACAATGGACCCGGACTGTGTTCCCACCGGACGCGTTGAGGCTGAAGGGGACTGGCTCAGAGCCCCTGGCACAGGGGCTAAGCGCAGCCATCATCCTTCAAGCCGCGCGTCCTTCAGTGCGGGTGTGAGTGACGGTCCCATCTCCGGAGACAAGGGGCCAGGCGCGGGGGAAGCCAGTCAGACTGAAGCCCCGCGCCTGGTGGGACCTCTGTCTCGGCCTCGCTTCCAACGTGTCCGGCGTGAGGTTAGCCGGAGCAAACCACAGCCGCAAAATGTAAACAAACCCGCAGTGCGCAGGAGCCTTCGAAGCTGGATAAAACCAGAACGGGGCCCTACGATGGCGGGTCTTGAGTGCCAATAGACCAAGCTCCTTGTCTGGTATACATAGAACCATGATTTGTACCATTTTCATGGTTGATTCACGGATGATCCCTGCTCCGCCTCACGCGAGTTGGACGGCTGGGTGCCTTTTATCCATGAGGCACTGCACTGCCTCCGGCAGCCGAGTTCGGGGCCCGGTGAGGGCTCCAGGCTCCAGGGGCTCCGACCCGGAGCCTCCGACCCGCAGAAGGTGCTCCCTGGCCGGGCAAAGTCTGGCCGTATGCGGGGTGGATGGCCCTGGGTCTGGGCGGCGCTAAGATCACGGAGCGGGTCACCTCCGCGTACAGCCCGTGGTCAGCGTGACACCGTGCTCTGCCCCGAGCAATCAGAGCAAACAGGAAGCTTCTGGAAGTGCCCGGGAGTCTGGTAAAATCAAGCCGAAAATAGACCCTCTCATGCCGGGTCTGAGCGGCGCTTAGAGCCCGGAGGAGCGCGGAGCGCGGGGCTCCATTCAGAGCCTCCGTGATCCGCCTTACAACCAGCTCTCACCTCCGCGTACAGCCCGTGGTCAGCGTGACACCGTGCTCTGCCCCGAGCAATCAGAGCAAACAGGAAGCTTCTGGAAGTACCCGGGAGTCTGGTAAAATCAAGCCGAAAATAGACCCTCTCATGCCGGGTCTGAGCGGCACTTAGAGCCCGGAGGAGCGCGGAGCGCGGGGCTCCATTCAGAGGCTCCGTGATCCGACGCTCACCTCCGCACCTCCGAACCATGACTTGACATTACGGCTGTGAAGGAGCCTTGGAAGCTGGATAAAACCAGAACGGGGCCCATCGATCGCGGTTCTCGTGTGCCCGTCAAACGAGCTCCTTGCCCGGTATCCGCACAACCAGGAAATGTACCTGTTTCGATTGCGAAAAACGTCATTCTCAAAAACCGCCCGCCCCTCCCTCCCAGCATTACCATTTTGCACATTCCGCGTGAGAGCAGCGTAAGAATTTCTCGGGAGCAGCGTGATTTAGCCCGGGAATTTTGAGCTGAACGCTTATTCCCACGAGCCCAAAAAACGACTAAGTCCAACGGTATATAGTGTACTATTGCCGAAAAACGACAGAGTCGCTCTGGTATAGTGTACTATTGCCGAAAAATGACAGAGTCTTTTCAGGTATAGTGTACTATTTCGGTTTTTACTCTAAGTCCCTCAGGGGCATATGGTGCTATACTATGATGGTCAGATCACCTCCAGGCCCCAGGGGAGTGCTTTTCTGGGGGCAAACAGTGCACTGATGATGGGGGATTATTTCATTTTGCTCATTTTGGTGTTTTTTCACATTTTAACCCATTTTCACCCCTTTTGCTCACAACTTCATACTACGGCCCGGAAAAACGACAGAGTCCCTCGGGTATAGTGTACTATTGCAGAAAAACGACAGAGTCTTTTCAGGCATAGTGTACTATTTCGGTTTTTACTCTAAGTCCCTCAGGGGCATATGGTGCTATACTCTGATGGTCAGATCACCTCCAGGCCCCATTGGAGTTCTTTTCTGGGGGCAAACAGTGCACTGATGATGGGGGATTATTTCATTTTGCTCATTTTGGTGTTTTTTCACATTTTAACCCATTTTCACCCCTTTTGCTCACAACTTCATACTACGGCCCGGAAAAACGACAGAGTCCCTCGGGTATAGTGTACTATTGCCGAAAAACGACAGAGTCCCTCGGGTATAGTGTACTATTGCCGAAAAACGACAGAGTCCCTCGGGTATAGTGTACTATTGCCGAAAAACGACAGAGTCCCTCGGGTATAGTGTACTATTGCCGAAAAACGACAGAGTCCCTCGGGTATAGTGTACTATTGCCGAAAAACGACAGAGTCCCTCGGGTATAGTGTACTATTGCCGAAAAACGACAGAGTCCCTCGGGTATAGTGTACTATTGCCGAAAAACGACAGAGTCCCTCGGGTATAGTGTACTATTGCCAAAAAACGACAGAGTCCCTCGGGTATAGTGTACTATTGGCTGGAAGCTCGGTTTTTTTTCTAAGACCAGCAGGGGTATGTGGTACTATATTCTGGTGGTCAGATCACCTCTAGGCCCCAGGGGAGTGCTTTTCTGGGGGCAAACTGTGCACTGATGATGGGGGATTATTTCATTTTGCTCATTTTGGTGTTTTTTCACATTTTAACCCATTTTCACCCCTTTTGCTCACATCTTCAAACTCGGGCCCTGATTACAAGTTCTGACCAAATGATGACAAACACGGTATTTATTATGTATTTTTTTCATTTTTTTTTATTTTTCCAACTTATACATCCATCATTGGTGCCAGGCAGGTTGTGGAGAAAGCAGTGAAGAAAGGAGAGAGCCATCACAGAAAAGATGTCCATCCAGGGTCAAGGTACCCTGCACTTTTACATATCCAAATGACAGCATTTAAAGTTTTTTAGCGTATGGTATCTCTCGTTGCATGGAACCGCACAGAGGCCAACGCCACACTGACGGCACCTGTACTTTGTTTGCCGCCTGCCTTTGGTACGAGAGCGGTCAGAGCACACGGCGCAGTCTGGACGTCCCTCTGCTTGACAAAGCCAATGACGCTCTGTGAGTCTCTGTGGCATTTCACCCTCCGGTCTTGAGCGCCTTTCTTGTTTTTTGGAGTGATCAGCCAGTAATGCATCAATAATGTTCTGAATGTAAACCTTTAAAGGTTTGTGTGGGCCTGGAGTGGATTTGGTGTATATGATGTGTGAGTTGACAATACTTATGCTTATAATGGCATTGAATATGCGATGATACCATTTCCGGGACCTGTGTGGAAAGAGGTATGTCTTCATCCTCTGGTCAGCAGTGTCCACTCCACCCATGTAGGCGTTGTACTGGTCGACACATACAGGTCTTTTGATGTCACGGAAGCCAGTGTCATCTGTCTTGGATCGGATCCTCCTCTGAACACAATCATTTCCATGGACTGTGGACAACATGGTGAGACGTTTAGTATCGTGCCAAGCACAAGCCAGGAGTTTTCCCTTTCTGCAAAAAACTGGGTCATCTCCTTTTTTCAGCTGTAAGACACTTTTACCAAGGCATTTTGGCATCCCCAACCTGGTAATCTTTACCGTCCCACACAGTCCAGTTTCCAAATCTGCTAATTCATTTGCAATTACAGGCGAGGTATAGTAACTGTCCATGTAAATCTCGTGTCCTTTGCCCGTAAAGGGAGAAACCAACTCACGGACAACTGCGTGTGTTGCACTGATGTTGCTTGCATTATTTTTGTACTGTCCAGTGTGCATTGACCAGCGCAAAACATACCCTGAACAGCTTTCACTCAGGGCATACACTCTATAGCCATATTTGTCAGGTTTATTCGGAGAGTAACATTTTAGTGAAGATCTCCCCTTGAAAGCTATTGTCATTTCATCTAAAGAAAGCTCCTTGATTGGACTGTAAACTGCTGCAAATTTGGGAATAATCAAATCTATTATTGGGCGGACTTTGAACAGTTTATCGTGCCCGGGCTCGCCTGTTCTCACATAATCATTATTGTTGACAAAATGAAAGAACGAAAGAATGATTTCAAATCTGTTTCTTGACATTACATTTCCAAATCCAGGCGTTTGTGTAAGCCAAAATGTTCCCCAGTAATCCTCGATTTCAGGTTTCTCAAGAAGGCCCATGGAGAGATGCAAAGCGAAGAAAGCTTTCATTTCGGTGACTGATACATCATACCACTCAAGAAATCTTGAATGTGGCTTCAGAATCATAGGTGCCATACACTGATGTGCATATCTATTTGTCTCATCAGTAATGAAAGTCCAAAACTGATCGGTCAGAAAGAGTGACAGAATATCAAATGGATTAGCATCCGTCAGATCCATCTCTCCTGTGTAGCCAACTGGGTCTTCAAAAGGTTTGATCCATGCCTCAAATACCTCGACCTCTCTCAGCATGTCCCAGCTCTCATCCACCGGGCAAGTTTTACTGCAGCCACTGGTTCCACTGGTTCCTCGCCTCCGTCTGTCCTTTGCACCTGTCCGTTGTTTCGAAGTCCCTTCATCTCCACTTGGAAATCCATCGTCACTCTCGGGGAGATAATACCCTTCAGAGTCAGAATCTGCTGTAAATTGCATGCCACGTGTACTTCCTCCAGCCATTTTTTTCCTTACCGGATCTGCCCTGGATCATACCTGGCTAATAAAGGGAAGTTGCACCGAACCGACCAATGACTGAAGTGATTCATTTTCTACTATTATTTCATTAATTTCCTTGTACGGTAAAGTTGCATTTCTGCGACTTTGGCGCTTAAAGGGTTAGAATACAGAGTTTTTGGTTTCAATACCTTATCATCTGCTGCCATCTTCTGTATTTTTTGTAAATAAAGGTGGACAAAAATAAATAAATATTTGACAAACGCCAAGCCTAGCCCCAAGCCCCAAGGACTGATAACCCTTTAGGCGCCAGAGATTATGGATGAAATAAATGTATAAATAAAAAACTTCCTGAGATACAGAGAACTGAAGCCGGGGCACAGCTCTGGGTCGGCAGTGCCCCTGGAGGCCCGTAGAAGCTCCACACTCCAGTTGATTCTTGGATAAAAGGGCACCCAGCCGGTCTCGAACTCGCGTGAGGCGGAGCAGGGATCATCCACCCCGCACACGGTCAGACTTTGCCCGGCCAGGGAGCACCTTCTGCGGGTCGGAGGCTCCGGGTCGGAGCCCCTGGAGCCTGGAGCCCTCACCGGGCCCCGAACTCGGCTGCCGGAGGCAGTGCAGTGCCTCATGGATAAAAGGGCACCCAGCCGGTCTCGAACTCGCGTGAGGCGGAGCAGGGATCATCCACCCCGCACACGGCCAGACTTTGCCCGGCCAGGGAGCACCTTCTGCGGGTCGGAGGCTCCGGGTCGGAGCCCCTGGAGCCTGGAGCCCTCACCGGGCCCCGAACTCGGCTGCCGGAGGCAGTGCAGTGCCTCATGGATAAAAGGGCACCCAGCCGGTCTCGAACTCGCGTGAGGCGGAGCAGGGATCATCCACCCCGCACACGGCCAGACTTTGCCCGGCCAGGGAGCACCTTCTGCGGGTCGGAGGCTCCGGGTCGGAGCCCCTGGAGCCTGGAGCCCTCACCGGGCCCCGAACTCGGCTGCCGGAGGCAGTGCAGTGCCTCATGGATAAAAGGGCACCCAGCCGGTCTCGAACTCGCGTGAGGCGGAGCAGGGATCATCCACCCCGCACACGGCCAGACTTTGCCCGGCCAGGGAGCACCTTCTGCGGGTCGGAGGCTCCGGGTCGGAGCCCCTGGAGCCTGGAGCCCTCACCGGGCCCCGAACTCGGCTGCCGGAGGCAGTGCAGTGCCTCATGGATAAAAGGGCACCCAGCCGGTCTCGAACTCGCGTGAGGCGGAGCAGGGATCATCCACCCCGCACACGGCCAGACTTTGCCCGGCCAGGGAGCACCTTCTGCCGGTCGGAGGCTCCGGGTCGGAGCCCCTGGAGCCTGGAGCCCTCACCGGGCCCCGAACTCGGCTGCCGGAGGCAGTGCAGTGCCTCATGGATAAAAGGGCACCCAGCCGGTCTCGAACTCGCGTGAGGCGGAGAAGGGATCATCCACCCCGCACACGGCCAGACTTTGCCCGGCCAGGGAGCACCTTCTGCGGGTCGGAGGCTCCGGGTCGGAGCCCCTGGAGCCTGGAGCCCTCACCGGGCCCCGAACTCGGCTGCCGGAGGCAGTGCAGTGCCTCATGGATAAAAGGGCACCCAGCCGGTCTCGAACTCGCGTGAGGCGGAGCAGGGATCATCCACCCCGCACACGGCCAGACTTTGCCCGGCCAGGGAGCACCTTCTGCGGGTCGGAGGCTCCGGGTCGGAGCCCCTGGAGCCTGGAGCCCTCACCGGGCCCCGAACTCGGCTGCCGGAGGAAGTGCAGTGCCTCATGGATAAAAGGGCACCCAGCCGGTCTCGAACTCGCGTGAGGCGGAGCAGGGATCATCCACCCCGCACACGGCCAGACTTTGCCCGGCCAGGGAGCACCTTCTGCGGGTCGGAGGCTCCGGGTCGGAGCCCCTGGAGCCTGGAGCCCTCACCGGGCCCCGAACTCGGCTGCCGGAGGAAGTGCAGTGCCTCATGGATAAAAGGGCACCCAGCCGGTCTCGAACTCGCGTGAGGCGGAGCAGGGATCATCCACCCCGCACACGGCCAGACTTTGCCCGGCCAGGGAGCACCTTCTGCGGGTCGGAGGCTCCGGGTCGGAGCCCCTGGAGCCTGGAGCCCTCACCGGGCCCCGAACTCGGCTGCCGGAGGAAGTGCAGTGCCTCATGGATAAAAGGGCACCCAGCCGGTCTCGAACTCGCGTGAGGCGGAGCAGGGATCATCCACCCCGCACACGGCCAGACTTTGCCCGGCCAGGGAGCACCTTCTGCGGGTCGGAGGCTCCGGGTCGGAGCCCCTGGAGCCTGGAGCCCTCACCGGGCCCCGAACTCGGCTGCCGGAGGAAGTGCAGTGCCTCATGGATAAAAGGGCACCCAGCCGGTCTCGAACTCGCGTGAGGCGGAGCAGGGATCATCCACCCCGCACACGGCCAGACTTTGCCCGGCCAGGGAGCACCTTCTGCGGGTCGGAGGCTCCGGGTCGGAGCCCCTGGAGCCTGGAGCCCTCACCGGGCCCCGAACTCGGCTGCCGGAGGAAGTGCAGTGCCTCATGGATAAAAGGGCACCCAGCCGGTCTCGAACTCGCGTGAGGCGGAGCAGGGATCATCCACCCCGCACACGACCAGACTTTGCCCGGGGAAGGGCCACTCTGGCTGGGCATGGCCCCCACTGAGCACCCCCTGGAACCCCTGGAGCCCCCGGAGCACCTCCAGAGCCACCCCCCACTCCTCCAGACTCTGCCCGGGGAAGGGCCACTCTGGCTGGGCATGGCCTCCGCCGAGCACCCCCTGGAGCCCCCGGAGCACCTCCAGAGCCACCCCCCACTCCTCCAGACTCTGCCCGGGGAAGGGACACTCTGGCTGGGCATGGCCTCCACTGAGCACCCCCTGAAGCCCCCGGACCACCTCCAGAGCCACCCCCCACTCTCCCCAGACTATGCCCGGGGAAGGGACACTCTGGCTGGGCATGGCCTCCACTGAGCACCCCCTGGAGCCCCCGGAGCACCTCCAGAGCCACCCCCCACTCTCCCCAGACTATGCCCGGGGAAGGGCCACTCTGGCTGGGCATGGCCTCCGCCGAGCACCCCCTGGAGCCCCCGGAGCACCTCCAGAGCCACCCCCCACTCCTCCAGACTCTGCCCGGGGAAGGGACACTCTGGCTGGGCATGGCCTCCACTGAGCACCCTCTGGAGCCCCCAGAGCACCTCCAGAGCCACCCCCCACTCTCCCCAGACTATGCCCGGGGAAGGGCCACTCTGGCTGGGCATGGCCTCCGCTGAGCACCCCCTGGAGCCCCCGGAGCACCTCCAGAGCCACCCCCCACTCTCCCCAGACTCACCCCGGGGAAGGGCCACTCTGGCTGGGCATGGCCTCCGCTGAGCACCCCCTGGAGCCCCCGGAGCACCTCCAGAGCCACCCCCCACTCCTCCAGACTCTGCCCGGGGAAGGGACACTCTGGCTGGGCATGGCCTCCACTGAGCACCCCCTGGAGCCCCCGGAGCACCTCCAGAGCCACCCCCCACTCTCCCCAGACTATGCCCGGGGAAGGGCCACTCTGGCTGGGCATGGCCTCCGCCGAGCACCCCCTGGAGCCCCCGGAGCACCTCCAGAGCCACCCCCCACTCCTCCAGACTCTGCACGGGGAAGGGCCACTCTGGCTGGGCATGGCCTCCACTGAGCACCCCCTGGAGCCCCCGGAGCACCTCCAGAGCCACCCCCCACTCTCCCCAGACTATGCCCGGGGAAGGGCCACTCTGGCTGGGCATGGCCTCCGCCGAGCACCCCCTGGAACCCCTGGAGCCCCTCCAGAGCCACCCCCCACTCCTCCAGACTCACCCCGGGGAAGGGCCACTCTGGCTGGGCATGGCCTCCGCCGAGCACCCCCCTGGAACCCCTGGAGCCCCTCCAGAGCCACCCCCCACTCCTCCAGACTCACCCCGGGGAAGGGCAACTCTGGCTGGGCATGGCCTCCGCTGAGCACCCCCTGGAACCCCTGGAGCCCCCGGAGCACCTCCAGAGCCACCCCCCACTCCTCCAGACTCTGCCCGGGGAAGGGCCACTCTGGCTGGGCATGGCCTCCACTGAGCACCCCCTGGAGCCCCCGGAGCACCTCCAGAGCCACCCCCCACTCTCCCCAGACTATGCCCGGGGAAGGGCCACTCTGGCTGGGCATGGCCTCCGCTGAGCACCCCCTGGAACCCCTGGAGCCCCCGGAGCACCTCCAGAGCCACCCCCCACTCCTCCAGACTCTGCACGGGGAAGGGCCACTCTGGCTGGGCATGGCCTCCACTGAGCACCCCCTGGAGCCCCCGGAGCACCTCCAGAGCCACCCCGCATTCCCCCAAACTCAGTCTGGGGACGGGCCACTCTTCCCCGGGTTGCAGGCTCTGGGACTCCGGGGATGACCACCGGGGACCAGGCCCTCCCTTCGAACCCGGGGACCCACACTTAAGCACCCCCACACGGGCTACACACCCTTGTTTCAGCCCCCTGGAGGTCCGTGCCCTTGGTACTATACCATGGAAGTCCGTGCCCTTGGTACTCCGACTGGAGTACCAAGGGAACGGCCCAGCACTCACCACAGAGGCTCGCGCCGGCCCCGGCCCACCTTTCGTCCCCGGGTACCCACACTTAAGCACCCCAACACGAGCTACACACCCTTGGTGCAGCCCCCTGGAAGTCCGTGCCCTTGGTACTCTGAGCCACTTTAAAAGATAAAAAGCACCAGGACCCCAAGGCCCTGGCTCCCCTGTCCCCTACACCACACTTGGAGGCAGGGCCCTTGCCCTCCACTGGCTGCCCCCGCGCCCAATGTACTCCATAACCGAAGAAGAGAGGGGGACCCGGAGGCCGGCCTACTAGGGTAACAGGTTTAATTTAGAGCCGGGGCTCTGGACCACAAATGTCAACAACCCCGCAGTGCGCAGGAGCCTTCGAAGCTGGATGAAACCAGAACGGGGCCCTACGATGGCGGTGACCAGCCAGTTGATAGCAAAGTGAGCCCTGGACAGGAGCTGCATTTGACAAACTCAGAGACGAGGAAGGGACCGGAGTCGGACCAAATATATCATCTGGCGCTGTGTCCAGCGTGAGGGTGAGCCAGCGCAAATCAGGACCACAAATGCCAACAACCCCGCAGTGCGCAGGAGCCTTCGAAGCTGGATGAAACCAGAACGGGGCCCTACGATGGCGGTGACCAGCCAGTTGATAGCAAAGTGAGCCCTGGACAGGAGCTGCATTTGACAAACTCAGAGACGAGGAAGGGACCGGAGTCGGACCAAATATATCATCTGGCGCTGTGTCCAGCGTGAGGGTGAGCCAGCGCAAATCAGGACCACAAATGCCAACAACCCCGCAGTGCGCAGGAGCCTTCGAAGCTGGATGAAACCAGAACGGGGCCCTACGATGGCGGTGACCAGCCAGTTGATAGCAAAGTGAGCCCTGGACAGGCGCTGCATTTGACAAACTCAGAGACGAGGAAGGGACCGGAGTCGGACCAAAAATATGCGCCGGCCCTGCCCCCCGCCCCGCGCAGAGCCATCGGACACGTTGAGGCTGAAGGGGACTGGCGCAGAGCCCTTGGGCCCAGGGGCTAAGCGCAGCCATCATCCTTCAAGCCGCGCCTCCTGCTGCGCGGGGGTGAGTGACAATGGGCTCGGACTGTGGTTCCGTCGGACGCGTTGAGGCTGAAGGAGACTGGCGCAGAGCCCCTGTAACAGGGGCTAAGCGCAGCAATCATCCTCCAAGCCGCGCGTCCTTCAGTGCGGGGGTGAGTGACAGTGGGCCTGGACTGTTGTTCCACCGGACGCGTTGAGGCTGAAGGGGACTGGTGCAGAGCCCCTGTGCCAGGGGCTAAGCGCAGCCATCATCCTCCAAGCCGCGCGTCCTTCTGCGCAGGGGTGAGTGACAGTGGACCCGGACTGTGTTCCCACCGGACGCGTTGAGGCTGAAGGGGACTGGCTCAGAGCCCCTGGCACAGGGGCTAAGCACAGCCATCATCCTTCAAGCCGCGCGTCCTTCAGTGCGGGGGTGAGTGACAGAGGGCCTGGACTGTTGTTCCACCGGACGCGTTGAGGCTGAAGGGGACTGGTGCAGAGCCCCTGTGCCAGGGGCTAAGCGCAGCCATCATCCTCCAAGCCGCGCGTCCTTCTGCGCAGGGGTGAGTGACAATGGACCCGGACTGTGTTCCCACCGGACGCGTTGAGGCTGAAGGGGACTGGCTCAGAGCCCCTGGCACAGGGGCTAAGCGCAGCCATCATCCTTCAAGCCGCGCGTCCTTCAGTGCGGGGGTGAGTGACAGAGGGCCTGGACTGTTGTTCCACCGGACGCGTTGAGGCTGAAGGGGACTGGTGCAGAGCCCCTGTGCCAGGGGCTAAGCGCAGCCATCATCCTCCAAGCCGCGCGTCCTTCTGCGCAGGGGTGAGTGACAATGGACCCGGACTGTGTTACCACCGGACGCGTTGAGGCTGAAGGGGACTGGCTCAGAGCCCCTGGCACAGGGGCTAAGCGCAGCCATCATCCTTCAAGCCGCGCGTCCTTCAGTGCGGGTGTGAGTGACGGTCCCATCTCCGGAGACAAGGGGCCAGGCGCGGGGGAAGCCAGTCAGACTGAAGCCCCGCGCCTGGTGGGACCTCTGTCTCGGCCTCGCTTCCAACGTGTCCGGCGTGAGTTTAGCCGGAGCAAACCACAGCCGCAAAATGTAAACAAACCCGCAGTGCGCAGGAGCCTTCGAAGCTGGATAAAACCAGAACGGGGCCCTACGATGGCGGGTCTTGAGTGCCAATAGACCAAGCTCCTTGTCTGGTATACATAGAACCATGATTTGTACCATTTTCATGGTTGATTCACGGATGATCCCTGCTCCGCCTCACGCGAGTTGGACGGCTGGGTGCCTTTTATCCATGAGGCACTGCACTGCCTCCGGCAGCCGAGTTCGGGGCCCGGTGAGGGCTCCAGGCTCCAGGGGCTCCGACCCGGAGCCTCCGACCCGCAGAAGGTGCTCCCTGGCCGGGCAAAGTCTGGCCGTATGCGGGGTGGATGGCCCTGGGTCTGGGCGGCGCTAAGATCACGGAGCGGGTCACCTCCGCGTACAGCCCGTGGTCAGCGTGACACCGTGCTCTGCCCCGAGCAATCAGAGCAAACAGGAAGCTTCTGGAAGTGCCCGGGAGTCTGGTAAAATCAAGCCGAAAATAGACCCTCTCATGCCGGGTCTGAGCGGCGCTTAGAGCCCGGAGGAGCGCGGAGCGCGGGGCTACATTCAGAGGCTCCGTGATCCGCCTTACAACCAGCTCTCACCTCCGCGTACAGCCCGTGGTCAGCGTGACACCGTGCTCTGCCCCGAGCAATCAGAGCAAACAGGAAGCTTCTGGAAGTACCCGGGAGTCTGGTAAAATCAAGCCGAAAATAGACCCTCTCATGCCGGGTCTGAGCGGCACTTAGAGCCCGGAGGAGCGCGGAGCGCGGGGCTCCATTCAGAGGCTCCGTGATCCGACGCTCACCTCCGCACCTCCGAACCATGACTTGACATTACGGCTGTGAAGGAGCCTTGGAAGCTGGATAAAACCAGAACGGGGCCCATCGATCGCGGTTCTCGTGTGCCCGTCAAACGAGCTCCTTGCCCGGTATCCGCACAACCAGGAAATGTACCTGTTTCGATTGCGAAAAACGTCATTCTCAAAAACCGCCCGCCCCTCCCTCCCAGCATTACCATTTTGCACATTCCGCGTGAGAGCAGCGTAAGAATTTCTCGGGAGCAGCGTGATTTAGCCCGGGAATTTTGAGCTGAACGCTTATTCCCACGAGCCCAAAAAACGACTAAGTCCAACGGTATATAGTGTACTATTGCCGAAAAACGACAGAGTCGCTCTGGTATAGTGTACTATTGCCGAAAAATGACAGAGTCTTTTCAGGTATAGTGTACTATTTCGGTTTTTACTCTAAGTCCCTCAGGGGCATATGGTGCTATACTATGATGGTCAGATCACCTCCAGGCCCCAGGGGAGTGCTTTTCTGGGGGCAAACAGTGCACTGATGATGGGGGATTATTTCATTTTGCTCATTTTGGTGTTTTTTCACATTTTAACCCATTTTCACCCCATTTGCTCACAACTTCATACTACGGCCCGGAAAAACGACAGAGTCCCTCGGGTATAGTGTACTATTGCCGAAAAACGACAGAGTCCCTCGGGTATAGTGTACTATTGCCGAAAAACGACAGAGTCCCTCGGGTATAGTGTACTATTGCCGAAAAACGACAGAGTCCCTCGGGTATAGTGTACTATTGCCGAAAAACGACAGAGTCCCTCGGGTATAGTGTACTATTGCCGAAAAACGACAGAGTCCCTCGGGTATAGTGTACTATTGCCGAAAAACGACAGAGTCCCTCGGGTATAGTGTACTATTGCCGAAAAACGACAGAGTCCCTCGGGTATAGTGTACTATTGCCGAAAAACGACAGAGTCCCTCGGGTATAGTGTACTATTGGCTGGAAGCTCGGTTTTTTTTCTAAGACCAGCAGGGGTATGTGGTACTATATTCTGGTGGTCAGATCACCTCCAGGCCCCAGGGGAGTGCTTTTCTGGGGGCAAACTGTGCACTGATGATGGGGGATTATTTCATTTTGCTCATTTTGGTGTTTTTTCACATTTTAACCCATTTTCACCCCTTTTGCTCACATCTTCAAACTCGGGCCCTGATTACAAGTTCTGACCAAATGATGACAAACACGGTATTTATTATGTATTTTTTTCATTTTTTTTATTTCTCCAACTTATACATCCATCATTGGTGCCAGGCAGGTTGTGGAGAAAGCAGTGAAGAAAGGAGAGAGCCATCACAGAAAAGATGTCCATCCAGGGTCAAGGTACCCTGCACTTTTACATATCCAAATGACAGCATTTAAAGTTTTTTAGCGTATGGTATCTCTCGTTGCATGGAACCGCACAGAGGCCAACGCCACACTGACGGCACCTGTACTTTGTTTGCCGCCTGCCTTTGGTACGAGAGCGGTCAGAGCACACGGCGCAGTCTGGACGTCCCTCTGCTTGACAAAGCCAATGACGCTCTGTGAGTCTCTGTGGCATTTCACCCTCCGGTCTTGAGCGCCTTTCTTGTTTTTTGGAGTGATCAGCCAGTAATGCATCAATAATGTTCTGAATGTAAACCTTTAAAGGTTTGTGTGGGCCTGGAGTGGATTTGGTGTATATGATGTGTGAGTTGACAATACTTATGCTTATAATGGCATTGAATATGCGATGATACCATTTCCGGGACCTGTGTGGAAAGAGGTATGTCTTCATCCTCTGGTCAGCAGTGTCCACTCCACCCATGTAGGCGTTGTACTGGTCGACACATACAGGTCTTTTGATGTCACGGAAGCCAGTGTCATCTGTCTTGGATCGGATCCTCCTCTGAACACAATCATTTCCATGGACTGTGGACAACATGGTGAGACGTTTAGTATCGTGCCAAGCACAAGCCAGGAGTTTTCCCTTTCTGCAAAAAACTGGGTCATCTCCTTTTTTCAGCTGTAAGACACTTTTACCAAGGCATTTTGGCATCCCCAACCTGGTAATCCTTACCGTCCCACACAGTCCAGTTTCCAAATCTGCTAATTCATTTGCAATTACAGGCGAGGTATAGTAACTGTCCATGTAAATCTCGTGTCCTTTGCCCGTAAAGGGAGAAACCAACTCACGGACAACTGCGTGTGTTGCACTGATGTTGCTTGCATTATTTTTGTACTGTCCAGTGTGCATTGACCAGCGCAAAACATACCCTGAACAGCTTTCACTCAGGGCATACACTCTATAGCCATATTTGTCAGGTTTATTCGGAGAGTAACATTTTAGTGAAGATCTCCCCTTGAAAGCTATTGTCATTTCATCTAAAGAAAGCTCCTTGATTGGACTGTAAACTGCTGCAAATTTGGGAATAATCAAATCTATTATTGGGCGGACTTTGAACAGTTTATCGTGCCCGGGCTCGCCTGTTCTCACATAATCATTATTGTTGACAAAATGAAAGAACGAAAGAATGATTTCAAATCTGTTTCTTGACATTACATTTCCAAATCCAGGCGTTTGTGTAAGCCAAAATGTTCCCCAGTAATCCTCGATTTCAGGTTTCTCAAGAAGGCCCATGGAGAGATGCAAAGCGAAGAAAGCTTTCATTTCGGTGACTGATACATCATACCACTCAAGAAATCTTGAATGTGGCTTCAGAATCATAGGTGCCATACACTGATGTGCATATCTATTTGTCTCATCAGTAATGAAAGTCCAAAACTGATCGGTCAGAAAGAGTGACAGAATATCAAATGGATTAGCATCCGTCAGATCCATCTCTCCTGTGTAGCCAACTGGGTCTTCAAAAGGTTTGATCCATGCCTCAAATACCTCGACCTCTCTCAGCATGTCCCAGCTCTCATCCACCGGGCAAGTTTTACTGCAGCCACTGGTTCCACTGGTTCCTCGCCTCCGTCTGTCCTTTGCACCTGTCCGTTGTTTCGAAGTCCCTTCATCTCCACTTGGAAATCCATCGTCACTCTCGGGGAGATAATACCCTTCAGAGTCAGAATCTGCTGTAAATTGCATGCCACGTGTACTTCCTCCAGCCATTTTTTTCCTTACCGGATCTGCCCTGGATCATACCTGGCTAATAAAGGGAAGTTGCACCGAACCGACCAATGACTGAAGTGATTCATTTTCTACTATTATTTCATTAATTTCCTTGTACGGTAAAGTTGCATTTCTGCGACTTTGGCGCTTAAAGGGTTAGAATACAGAGTTTTTGGTTTCAATACCTTATCATCTGCTGCCATCTTCTGTATTTTTTGTAAATAAAGGTGGACAAAAATAAATAAATATTTGACAAACGCCAAGCCTAGCCCCAAGCCCCAAGGACTGATAACCCTTTAGGCGCCAGAGATTATGGATGAAATAAATGTATAAATAAAAAACTTCCTGAGATACAGAGAACTGAAGCCGGGGCACAGCTCTGGGTCGGCAGTGCCCCTGGAGGCCCGTAGAAGCTCCACACTCCAGTTGATTCTTGGATAAAAGGGCACCCAGCCGGTCTCGAACTCGCGTGAGGCGGAGCAGGGATCATCCACCCCGCACACGGTCAGACTTTGCCCGGCCAGGGAGCACCTTCTGCGGGTCGGAGGCTCCGGGTCGGAGCCCCTGGAGCCTGGAGCCCTCACCGGGCCCCGAACTCGGCTGCCGGAGGCAGTGCAGTGCCTCATGGATAAAAGGGCACCCAGCCGGTCTCGAACTCGCGTGAGGCGGAGCAGGGATCATCCACCCCGCACACGGCCAGACTTTGCCCGGCCAGGGAGCACCTTCTGCGGGTCGGAGGCTCCGGGTCGGAGCCCCTGGAGCCTGGAGCCCTCACCGGGCCCCGAACTCGGCTGCCGGAGGCAGTGCAGTGCCTCATGGATAAAAGGGCACCCAGCCGGTCTCGAACTCGCGTGAGGCGGAGCAGGGATCATCCACCCCGCACACGGCCAGACTTTGCCCGGCCAGGGAGCACCTTCTGCGGGTCGGAGGCTCCGGGTCGGAGCCCCTGGAGCCTGGAGCCCTCACCGGGCCCCGAACTCGGCTGCCGGAGGCAGTGCAGTGCCTCATGGATAAAAGGGCACCCAGCCGGTCTCGAACTCGCGTGAGGCGGAGCAGGGATCATCCACCCCGCACACGGCCAGACTTTGCCCGGCCAGGGAGCACCTTCTGCGGGTCGGAGGCTCCGGGTCGGAGCCCCTGGAGCCTGGAGCCCTCACCGGGCCCCGAACTCGGCTGCCGGAGGCAGTGCAGTGCCTCATGGATAAAAGGGCACCCAGCCGGTCTCGAACTCGCGTGAGGCGGAGCAGGGATCATCCACCCCGCACACGGCCAGACTTTGCCCGGCCAGGGAGCACCTTCTGCCGGTCGGAGGCTCCGGGTCGGAGCCCCTGGAGCCTGGAGCCCTCACCGGGCCCCGAACTCGGCTGCCGGAGGCAGTGCAGTGCCTCATGGATAAAAGGGCACCCAGCCGGTCTCGAACTCGCGTGAGGCGGAGAAGGGATCATCCACCCCGCACACGGCCAGACTTTGCCCGGCCAGGGAGCACCTTCTGCGGGTCGGAGGCTCCGGGTCGGAGCCCCTGGAGCCTGGAGCCCTCACCGGGCCCCGAACTCGGCTGCCGGAGGCAGTGCAGTGCCTCATGGATAAAAGGGCACCCAGCCGGTCTCGAACTCGCGTGAGGCGGAGCAGGGATCATCCACCCCGCACACGGCCAGACTTTGCCCGGCCAGGGAGCACCTTCTGCGGGTCGGAGGCTCCGGGTCGGAGCCCCTGGAGCCTGGAGCCCTCACCGGGCCCCGAACTCGGCTGCCGGAGGAAGTGCAGTGCCTCATGGATAAAAGGGCACCCAGCCGGTCTCGAACTCGCGTGAGGCGGAGCAGGGATCATCCACCCCGCACACGGCCAGACTTTGCCCGGCCAGGGAGCACCTTCTGCGGGTCGGAGGCTCCGGGTCGGAGCCCCTGGAGCCTGGAGCCCTCACCGGGCCCCGAACTCGGCTGCCGGAGGAAGTGCAGTGCCTCATGGATAAAAGGGCACCCAGCCGGTCTCGAACTCGCGTGAGGCGGAGCAGGGATCATCCACCCCGCACACGGCCAGACTTTGCCCGGCCAGGGAGCACCTTCTGCGGGTCGGAGGCTCCGGGTCGGAGCCCCTGGAGCCTGGAGCCCTCACCGGGCCCCGAACTCGGCTGCCGGAGGAAGTGCAGTGCCTCATGGATAAAAGGGCACCCAGCCGGTCTCGAACTCGCGTGAGGCGGAGCAGGGATCATCCACCCCGCACACGGCCAGACTTTGCCCGGCCAGGGAGCACCTTCTGCGGGTCGGAGGCTCCGGGTCGGAGCCCCTGGAGCCTGGAGCCCTCACCGGGCCCCGAACTCGGCTGCCGGAGGAAGTGCAGTGCCTCATGGATAAAAGGGCACCCAGCCGGTCTCGAACTCGCGTGAGGCGGAGCAGGGATCATCCACCCCGCACACGGCCAGACTTTGCCCGGCCAGGGAGCACCTTCTGCGGGTCGGAGGCTCCGGGTCGGAGCCCCTGGAGCCTGGAGCCCTCACCGGGCCCCGAACTCGGCTGCCGGAGGAAGTGCAGTGCCTCATGGATAAAAGGGCACCCAGCCGGTCTCGAACTCGCGTGAGGCGGAGCAGGGATCATCCACCCCGCACACGGCCAGACTTTGCCCGGCCAGGGAGCACCTTCTGCGGGTCGGAGGCTCCGGGTCGGAGCCCCTGGAGCCTGGAGCCCTCACCGGGCCCCGAACTCGGCTGCCGGAGGAAGTGCAGTGCCTCATGGATAAAAGGGCACCCAGCCGGTCTCGAACTCGCGTGAGGCGGAGCAGGGATCATCCACCCCGCACACGACCAGACTTTGCCCGGGGAAGGGCCACTCTGGCTGGGCATGGCCCCCACTGAGCACCCCCTGGAACCCCTGGAGCCCCCGGAGCACCTCCAGAGCCACCCCCCACTCCTCCAGACTCTGCCCGGGGAAGGGCCACTCTGGCTGGGCATGGCCTCCGCCGAGCACCCCCTGGAGCCCCCGGAGCACCTCCAGAGCCACCCCCCACTCCTCCAGACTCTGCCCGGGGAAGGGACACTCTGGCTGGGCATGGCCTCCACTGAGCACCCCCTGAAGCCCCCGGAGCACCTCCAGAGCCACCCCCCACTCTCCCCAGACTATGCCCGGGGAAGGGACACTCTGGCTGGGCATGGCCTCCACTGAGCACCCCCTGGAGCCCCCGGAGCACCTCCAGAGCCACCCCCCACTCTCCCCAGACTATGCCCGGGGAAGGGCCACTCTGGCTGGTCATGGCCTCCGCCGAGCACCCCCTGGAGCCCCCGGAGCACCTCCAGAGCCACCCCCCACTCCTCCAGACTCTGCCCGGGGAAGGGACACTCTGGCTGGGCATGGCCTCCACTGAGCACCCTCTGGAGCCCCCAGAGCACCTCCAGAGCCACCCCCCACTCTCCCCAGACTATGCCCGGGGAAGGGCCACTCTGGCTGGGCATGGCCTCCGCTGAGCACCCCCTGGAGCCCCCGGAGCACCTCCAGAGCCACCCCCCACTCTCCCCAGACTCACCCCGGGGAAGGGCCACTCTGGCTGGGCATGGCCTCCGCTGAGCACCCCCTGGAACCCCTGGAGCCCCCGGAGCACCTCCAGAGCCACCCCCCACTCCTCCAGACTCTGCCCGGGGAAGGGACACTCTGGCTGGGCATGGCCTCCACTGAGCACCCCCTGGAGCCCCCGGAGCACCTCCAGAGCCACCCCCCACTCTCCCCAGACTATGCCCGGGGAAGGGCCACTCTGGCTGGGCATGGCCTCCGCCGAGCACCCCCTGGAGCCCCCGGAGCACCTCCAGAGCCACCCCCCACTCCTCCAGACTCTGCACGGGGAAGGGCCACTCTGGCTGGGCATGGCCTCCACTGAGCACCCCCTGGAGCCCCCGGAGCACCTCCAGAGCCACCCCCCACTCTCCCCAGACTATGCCCGGGGAAGGGCCACTCTGGCTGGGCATGGCCTCCGCCGAGCACCCCCTGGAACCCCTGGAGCCCCTCCAGAGCCACCCCCCACTCCTCCAGACTCACCCCGGGGAAGGGCCACTCTGGCTGGGCATGGCCTCCGCCGAGCACCCCCCTGGAACCCCTGGAGCCCCTCCAGAGCCACCCCCCACTCCTCCAGACTCACCCCGGGGAAGGGCAACTCTGGCTGGGCATGGCCTCCGCTGAGCACCCCCTGGAACCCCTGGAGCCCCCGGAGCACCTCCAGAGCCACCCCCCACTCCTCCAGACTCTGCCCGGGGAAGGGCCACTCTGGCTGGGCATGGCCTCCACTGAGCACCCCCTGGAGCCCCCGGAGCACCTCCAGAGCCACCCCCCACTCTCCCCAGACTATGCCCGGGGAAGGGCCACTCTGGCTGGGCATGGCCTCCGCTGAGCACCCCCTGGAACCCCTGGAGCCCCCGGAGCACCTCCAGAGCCACCCCCCACTCCTCCAGACTCTGCACGGGGAAGGGCCACTCTGGCTGGGCATGGCCTCCACTGAGCACCCCCTGGAGCCCCCGGAGCACCTCCAGAGCCACCCCGCATTCCCCCAAACTCAGTCTGGGGACGGGCCACTCTTCCCCGGGTTGCAGGCTCTGGGACTCCGGGGATGACCACCGGGGACCAGGCCCTCCCTTCGAACCCGGGGACCCACACTTAAGCACCCCCACACGGGCTACACACCCTTGTTTCAGCCCCCTGGAGGTCCGTGCCCTTGGTACTATACCATGGAAGTCCGTGCCCTTGGTACTCCGACTGGAGTACCAAGGGAACGGCCCAGCACTCACCACAGAGGCTCGCGCCGGCCCCGGCCCACCTTTCGTCCCCGGGTACCCACACTTAAGCACCCCAACACGAGCTACACACCCTTGGTGCAGCCCCCTGGAAGTCCGTGCCCTTGGTACTCTGAGCCACTTTAAAAGATAAAAAGCACCAGGACCCCAAGGCCCTGGCTCCCCTGTCCCCTACACCACACTTGGAGGCAGGGCCCTTGCCCTCCACTGGCTGCCCCCGCGCCCAATGTACTCCATAACCGAAGAAGAGAGGGGGACCCGGAGGCCGGCCTACTAGGGTAACAGGTTTAATTTAGAGCCGGGGCTCTGGACCACAAATGTCAACAACCCCGCAGTGCGCAGGAGCCTTCGAAGCTGGATGAAACCAGAACGGGGCCCTACGATGGCGGTGACCAGCCAGTTGATAGCAAAGTGAGCCCTGGACAGGAGCTGCATTTGACAAACTCAGAGACGAGGAAGGGACCGGAGTCGGACCAAATATATCATCTGGCGCTGTGTCCAGCGTGAGGGTGAGCCAGCGCAAATCAGGACCACAAATGCCAACAACCCCGCAGTGCGCAGGAGCCTTCGAAGCTGGATGAAACCAGAACGGGGCCCTACGATGGCGGTGACCAGCCAGTTGATAGCAAAGTGAGCCCTGGACAGGAGCTGCATTTGACAAACTCAGAGACGAGGAAGGGACCGGAGTCGGACCAAATATATCATCTGGCGCTGTGTCCAGCGTGAGGGTGAGCCAGCGCAAATCAGGACCACAAATGCCAACAACCCCGCAGTGCGCAGGAGCCTTCGAAGCTGGATGAAACCAGAACGGGGCCCTACGATGGCGGTGACCAGCCAGTTGATAGCAAAGTGAGCCCTGGACAGGCGCTGCATTTGACAAACTCAGAGACGAGGAAGGGACCGGAGTCGGACCAAAAATATGCGCCGGCCCTGCCCCCCGCCCCGCGCAGAGCCATCGGACACGTTGAGGCTGAAGGGGACTGGCGCAGAGCCCTTGGGCCCAGGGGCTAAGCGCAGCCATCATCCTTCAAGCCGCGCCTCCTGCTGCGCGGGGGTGAGTGACAATGGGCTCGGACTGTGGTTCCGTCGGACGCGTTGAGGCTGAAGGAGACTGGCGCAGAGCCCCTGTAACAGGGGCTAAGCGCAGCCATCATCCTCCAAGCCGCGCGTCCTTCAGTGCGGGGGTGAGTGACAGTGGGCCTGGACTGTTGTTCCACCGGACGCGTTGAGGCTGAAGGGGACTGGTGCAGAGCCCCTGTGCCAGGGGCTAAGCGCAGCCATCATCCTCCAAGCCGCGCGTCCTTCTGCGCAGGGGTGAGTGACAGTGGACCCGGACTGTGTTCCCACCGGACGCGTTGAGGCTGAAGGGGACTGGCTCAGAGCCCCTGGCACAGGGGCTAAGCACAGCCATCATCCTTCAAGCCGCGCGTCCTTCAGTGCGGGGGTGAGTGACAGAGGGCCTGGACTGTTGTTCCACCGGACGCGTTGAGGCTGAAGGGGACTGGTGCAGAGCCCCTGTGCCAGGGGCTAAGCGCAGCCATCATCCTCCAAGCCGCGCGTCCTTCTGCGCAGGGGTGAGTGACAATGGACCCGGACTGTGTTCCCACCGGACGCGTTGAGGCTGAAGGGGACTGGCTCAGAGCCCCTGGCACAGGGGCTAAGCACAGCCATCATCCTTCAAGCCGCGCGTCCTTCAGTGCGGGGGTGAGTGACAGAGGGCCTGGACTGTTGTTCCACCGGACGCGTTGAGGCTGAAGGGGACTGGTGCAGAGCCCCTGTGCCAGGGGCTAAGCGCAGCCATCATCCTCCAAGCCGCGCGTCCTTCTGCGCAGGGGTGAGTGACAATGGACCCGGACTGTGTTCCCACCGGACGCGTTGAGGCTGAAGGGGACTGGCTCAGAGCCCCTGGCACAGGGGCTAAGCGCAGCCATCATCCTTCAAGCCGCGCGTCCTTCAGTGCGGGTGTGAGTGACGGTCCCATCTCCGGAGACAAGGGGCCAGGCGCGGGGGAAGCCAGTCAGACTGAAGCCCCGCGCCTGGTGGGACCTCTGTCTCGGCCTCGCTTCCAACGTGTCCGGCGTGAGTTTAGCCGGAGCAAACCACAGCCGCAAAATGTAAACAAACCCGCAGTGCGCAGGAGCCTTCGAAGCTGGATAAAACCAGAACGGGGCCCTACGATGGCGGGTCTTGAGTGCCAATAGACCAAGCTCCTTGTCTGGTATACATAGAACCATGATTTGTACCATTTTCATGGTTGATTCACGGATGATCCCTGCTCCGCCTCACGCGAGTTGGACGGCTGGGTGCCTTTTATCCATGAGGCACTGCACTGCCTCCGGCAGCCGAGTTCGGGGCCCGGTGAGGGCTCCAGGCTCCAGGGGCTCCGACCCGGAGCCTCCGACCCGCAGAAGGTGCTCCCTGGCCGGGCAAAGTCTGGCCGTATGCGGGGTGGATGGCCCTGGGTCTGGGCGGCGCTAAGATCACGGAGCGGGTCACCTCCGCGTACAGCCCGTGGTCAGCGTGACACCGTGCTCTGCCCCGAGCAATCAGAGCAAACAGGAAGCTCGGGAGTCTGGTAAAATCAAGCCGAAAATAGACCCTCTCATGCCGGGTCTGAGCGGCGCTTAGAGCCCGGAGGAGCGCGGAGCGCGGGGCTCCATTCAGAGCCTCCGTGATCCGCCTTACAACCAGCTCTCACCTCCGCGTACAGCCCGTGGTCAGCGTGACACCGTGCTCTGCCCCGAGCAATCAGAGCAAACAGGAAGCTTCTGGAAGTGCCCGGGAGTCTGGTAAAATCAAGCCGAAAATAGACCCTCTCATGCCGGGTCTGAGCGGCACTTAGAGCCCGGAGGAGCGCGGAGCGCGGGGCTCCATTCAGAGGCTCCGTGATCCGACGCTCACCTCCGCACCTCCGAACCATGACTTGACATTACGGCTGTGAAGGAGCCTTGGAAGCTGGATAAAACCAGAACGGGGCCCATCGATCGCGGTTCTCGTGTGCCCGTCAAACGAGCTCCTTGCCCGGTATCCGCACAACCAGGAAATGTACCTGTTTCGATTGCGAAAAACGTCATTCTCAAAAACCGCCCGCCCCTCCCTCCCAGCATTACCATTTTGCACATTCCGCGTGAGAGCAGCGTAAGAATTTCTCGGGAGCAGCGTGATTTAGCCCGGGAATTTTGAGCTGAACGCTTATTCCCACGAGCCCAAAAAACGACTAAGTCCAACGGTATATAGTGTACTATTGCCGAAAAACGACAGAGTCGCTCTGGTATAGTGTACTATTGCCGAAAAATGACAGAGTCTTTTCAGGTATAGTGTACTATTTCGGTTTTTACTCTAAGTCCCTCAGGGGCATATGGTGCTATACTATGATGGTCAGATCACCTCCAGGCCCCAGGGGAGTGCTTTTCTGGGGGCAAACAGTGCACTGATGATGGGGGATTATTTCATTTTGCTCATTTTGGTGTTTTTTCACATTTTAACCCATTTTCACCCCATTTGCTCACAACTTCATACTACGGCCCGGAAAAACGACAGAGTCCCTCGGGTATAGTGTACTATTGCAGAAAAACGACAGAGTCTTTTCAGGCATAGTGTACTATTTCGGTTTTTACTCTAAGTCCCTCAGGGGCATATGGTGCTATACTCTGATGGTCAGATCACCTCCAGGCCCCATTGGAGTTCTTTTCTGGGGGCAAACAGTGCACTGATGATGGGGGATTATTTAATTTTGCTCATTTTGGTGTTTTTTCACATTTTAACCCATTTTCACCCCTTTTGCTCACAACTTCATACTACGGCCCGGAAAAACGACAGAGTCCCTCGGGTATAGTGTACTATTGCCGAAAAACGACAGAGTCCCTCGGGTATAGTGTACTATTGCCGAAAAACGACAGAGTCCCTCGGGTATAGTGTACTATTGCCGAAAAACGACAGAGTCCCTCGGGTATAGTGTACTATTGCCGAAAAACGACAGAGTCCCTCGGGTATAGTGTACTATTGCCGAAAAACGACAGAGTCCCTCGGGTATAGTGTACTATTGCCGAAAAACGACAGAGTCCCTCGGGTATAGTGTACTATTGCCGAAAAACGACAGAGTCCCTCGGGTATAGTGTACTATTGCCGAAAAACGACAGAGTCCCTCGGGTATAGTGTACTATTGGCTGGAAGCTCGGTTTTTTTTCTAAGACCAGCAGGGGTATGTGGTACTATATTCTGGTGGTCAGATCACCTCCAGGCCCCAGGGGAGTGCTTTTCTGGGGGCAAACTGTGCACTGATGATGGGGGATTATTTCATTTTGCTCATTTTGGTGTTTTTTCACATTTTAACCCATTTTCACCCCTTTTGCTCACATCTTCAAACTCGGGCCCTGATTACAAGTTCTGACCAAATGATGACAAACACGGTATTTATTATGTATTTTTTTCATTTTTTTATTTTTCCAACTTATACATCCATCATTGGTGCCAGGCAGGTTGTGGAGAAAGCAGTGAAGAAAGGAGAGAGCCATCACAGAAAAGATGTCCATCCAGGGTCAAGGTACCCTGCACTTTTACATATCCAAATGACAGCATTTCAAGTTTTTTAGCGTATGGTATCTCTCGTTGCATGGAACCGCACAGAGGCCAACGCCACACTGACGGCACCTGTACTTTGTTTGCCGCCTGCCTTTGGTACGAGAGCGGTCAGAGCACACGGCGCAGTCTGGACGTCCCTCTGCTTGACAAAGCCAATGACGCTCTGTGAGTCTCTGTGGCATTTCACCCTCCGGTCTTGAGCGCCTTTCTTGTTTTTTGGAGTGATCAGCCAGTAATGCATCAATAATGTTCTGAATGTAAACCTTTAAAGGTTTGTGTGGGCCTGGAGTGGATTTGGTGTATATGATGTGTGAGTTGACAATACTTATGCTTATAATGGCATTGAATATGCGATGATACCATTTCCGGGACCTGTGTGGAAAGAGGTATGTCTTCATCCTCTGGTCAGCAGTGTCCACTCCACCCATGTAGGCGTTGTACTGGTCGACACATACAGGTCTTTTGATGTCACGGAAGCCAGTGTCATCTGTCTTGGATCGGATCCTCCTCTGAACACAATCATTTCCATGGACTGTGGACAACATGGTGAGACGTTTAGTATCGTGCCAAGCACAAGCCAGGAGTTTTCCCTTTCTGCAAAAAACTGGGTCATCTCCTTTTTTCAGCTGTAAGACACTTTTACCAAGGCATTTTGGCATCCCCAACCTGGTAATCCTTACCGTCCCACACAGTCCAGTTTCCAAATCTGCTAATTCATTTGCAATTACAGGCGAGGTATAGTAACTGTCCATGTAAATCTCGTGTCCTTTGCCCGTAAAGGGAGAAACCAACTCACGGACAACTGCGTGTGTTGCACTGATGTTGCTTGCATTATTTTTGTACTGTCCAGTGTGCATTGACCAGCGCAAAACATACCCTGAACAGCTTTCACTCAGGGCATACACTCTATAGCCATATTTGTCAGGTTTATTCGGAGAGTAACATTTTAGTGAAGATCTCCCCTTGAAAGCTATTGTCATTTCATCTAAAGAAAGCTCCTTGATTGGACTGTAAACTGCTGCAAATTTGGGAATAATCAAATCTATTATTGGGCGGACTTTGAACAGTTTATCGTGCCCGGGCTCGCCTGTTCTCACATAATCATTATTGTTGACAAAATGAAAGAACGAAAGAATGATTTCAAATCTGTTTCTTGACATTACATTTCCAAATCCAGGCGTTTGTGTAAGCCAAAATGTTCCCCAGTAATCCTCGATTTCAGGTTTCTCAACAAGGCCCATGGAGAGATGCAAAGCGAAGAAAGCTTTCATTTCGGTGACTGATACATCATACCACTCAAGAAATCTTGAATGTGGCTTCAGAATCATAGGTGCCATACACTGATGTGCATATCTATTTGTCTCATCAGTAATGAAAGTCCAAAACTGATCGGTCAGAAAGAGTGACAGAATATCAAATGGATTAGCATCCGTCAGATCCATCTCTCCTGTGTAGCCAACTGGGTCTTCAAAAGGTTTGATCCATGCCTCAAATACCTCGACCTCTCTCAGCATGTCCCAGCTCTCATCCACCGGGCAAGTTTTACTGCAGCCACTGGTTCCACTGGTTCCTCGCCTCCGTCTGTCCTTTGCACCTGTCCGTTGTTTCGAAGTCCCTTCATCTCCACTTGGAAATCCATCGTCACTCTCGGGGAGATAATACCCTTCAGAGTCAGAATCTGCTGTAAATTGCATGCCACGTGTACTTCCTCCAGCCATTTTTTTCCTTACCGGATCTGCCCTGGATCATACCTGGCTAATAAAGGGAAGTTGCACCGAAACGACCAATGACTGAAGTGATTCATTTTCTACTATTATTTCATTAATTTCCTTGTACGGTAAAGTTGCATTTCTGCGACTTTGGCGCTTAAAGGGTTAGATCTACGTGGGGAGACCCCAAAATAACTCTTTGGCCTCATTAGTCATCCCTGTCAAGGCGTTGCTGAATAATCTGATGTGTTATAAACATCGTGAACTTAGGCTAAAATGCTATGTTGCACCTTACCACCGAAGTACGCTTGTAGTTTGGGAATTTTGTTCACTGACAATTGCCAGAAAACCTTTTTGATTTTGAAAATAGAGCTTATTTGAGCATTTCCTTTACATCGACACACAGCGCCATAGGACCGGACGACTCGGGCTGACTCTGTGGCGCAACGGTAGCGCGTCTGACTCCAGATCAGAAGGTTGCGTGTTCAAATCACGTCAGGGTCATGTACTTTATTGATTCTTGTTATAGTGGGTGACCAGCATTCACTCATTCATGTTTTGGGGCTGTTTCATACCTGTCACTCCGCAATGATGCGACCTGCCAAGAGGATTAGTTCAAATGCACGTCATTTGCATTGGCCTCTAATACTCAACTGTTTGACAGTTTGGCCATTGCCCTCTGAGAGCTTTAGTTGTGAATGAAACGATCGATTGATCGATCGCTCGAAAGAAAGAAATCAAAAGCCATAGGCTTAAAAATGGGGCACTGGCAAAGTAAACAAAATCCCATCACACACTTGAGCAGAAGAAGCCATTACTCTCGGGATTTAAATCTACGTGGGGAGACCCCAAAATAACTCTTTGGCCTCATTAGTCATCCCTGTCAAGGCGTTGCTGAATAATCTGATGTGTTATAAACATCGTGAACTTAGGCTAAAATGCTATGTTGCACCTTACCACCGAAGTACGCTTGTAGTTTGGGAATTTTGTTCACTGACAATTGCCAGAAAACCTTTTTGATTTTGAAAATAGAGCTTATTTGAGCGTTTCCTCTACAACGACACACAGCGCCATAGGACCGGACTACTCGGGCTGACTCTGTGGCGCAACGGTAGCGCGTCTGACTCCAGATCAGAAGGTTGCGTGTTCAAATCACGTCAGGGTCATGTACTTTATTGATTCTTGTTATAGTGGGTGACCAGCATTCACTCATTCATGTTTTGGGGCTGTTTCATACCTGTCACTCCGCAATAATGCGACCTGCCAAGAGGATTAGTTCAAATGCACGTCATTTGCATTGGCCTCTAATACTCAACTGTTTGACAGTTTGGCCATTGCCCTCTGAGAGCTTTAGTTGTGAATGAAACAGCATATACACAAGTATAAATCAAATGTAAAGCATGCGATGGCCGGGATTCGAACCCAGGTCAATTGCTTGGAAGTCAGCTATGCTTACCACTATACCACCATCGCAAAGACTCACTTGCTTGCAGTGCCGTGTCGCAAATCGGCGCCTGTAATTGATATCTAAAGTTCCATGCACACGGAACATGGTTTGAGAATCATTATAGAAACGTGTTTTTTTGCACAGTTTCGCTGGTCGCATTTCTTGTCCGATTTGCATCATTCAGGGGTCCGTCCGCCCCCCCCCTCGTGTGATTCTTGCTGTTGCTTTTGGTATTCCGGCGTGTATTTTTCTCCGGATTTTTGGTCAAAGTTGCAATTTTTCCTATATTTTAGAGTGGCGGGATTTCAGTTACACTTCCAGAGTTTGCGCATGAAGTCTTTGTTGTTGTGTTACTTTTAATGGCGGGTGGCCGCCAACTGAAAAGGTGCATTTACCGCCACCTACTGTATTTGTACGTCTTCAAAGTATGTGTTTTTTACGCTATACCGTATTTAAAAAAAAAACAAATAAAAGAAGGGAGAGTGACAAATAAAAACAAAGAGAGAGGAGGGAGAGCTAGAGAAAGGACTTTGAAGGTCTGAAGGACGGGTCGAACGAACGCAGATAATAAATTACCCTCATGAGGGATTAGTAAAAAGGAAGCTTACCACAAAGACTTTCCCATACCGGGAGTTGAACCCGGGCCACCTGGGTGAAAACCAGGAATCCTAACCGCTAGACCATATGGGAAACAATTGCTGGTTCTATTGGTCGATTTACTGAGCCACTTCCGTGATTATGTGTTTCGTACTTCTGAGGGCAATCGTGGTCTCTTACAAGCAGCGTCATCAGATCCACGTTGCAAAGATCACATACACTGCTTGGTTAGAACCGGTCAAGTTGATGAGGCTTTCAACAGTGCAACAGGTAGCGTGGCCGAGTGGTCCAAGACGCTGGATTAAGGCTCCAGTCTCTTCGGAGGCGTGGGTTCAAATCCCACCGCTGCCAGTTCTCACGCCAAGCGTCGAGAGCAAGGAAGTTAGCAGGCTGTGTGATGTCTTCCGTTTGAGTTTAGCTATCATGAAATGTATTTTCTAAATTTGGCCCTGGTCATAAACCAACCAGGGATTCTTTACTTCCTCCAAATGGCCTGCCAGCAGGGGCCCGTACGGGAACAACATAAACCACGTTGTTGGCAGGATCCGAAACCTAGGAGTAGTTTTGAGGCCCAAGCGCATAGTTGTAAAGTTCAGAGGGATGGCAATGTCAATCAAGAGTCTGCAGTTGAATACTTATTTACTTTGCAAAGATCGATCGATCGATCGATTGATCGATCGCTCGAAAGAAAGAAATCAAAAGCCATAGGCTTAAAAATGGGGCACTGGCAAAGTAAACAAAATCCCATCACACACTTGAGCAGAAGAAGCCATTACTCTCGGGATTTAAATCTACGTGGGGAGACCCCAAAATAACTCTTTGGCCTCATTAGTCATCCCTGTCAAGGCGTTGCTGAATAATCTGATGTGTTATAAACATCGTGAACTTAGGCTAAAATGCTATGTTGCACCTTACCACCGAAGTACGCTTGTAGTTTGGGAATTTTGTTCACTGACAATTGCCAGAAAACCTTTTTGATTTTGAAAATAGAGCTTATTTGAGCATTTCCTCTACATCGACAGACAGCGCCATAGGACCGGACTACTCGGGCTGACTCTGTGGCGCAACGGTAGCGCGTCTGACTCCAGATCAGAAGGTTGCGTGTTCAAATCACGTCAGGGTCATGTACTTTATTGATTCTTGTTATAGTGGGTGACCAGCATTCACTCATTCATGTTTTGGGGCTGTTTCATACCTGTCACTCCGCAATGATGCGACCTGCCAAGAGGATTAGTTCAAATGCACGTCATTTGCATTGGCCTCTAATACTCAACTGTTTGACAGTTTGGCCATTGCCCTCTGAGAGCTTTAGTTGTGAATGAAACAGCATATACACAAGTATAAATCAAATGTAAAGCATGCGACGGCCGGGAATCGAACCCAGGTCAATTGCTTGGAAGGCAGCTATGCTTACCACTATACCACCATCGCAAAGACTCATGCGCCTGCAGTGCCGTGTCGCAAATCGGCGCCTGTAATTGATATCTAAAGTTCCATGCACACGGAACATGGTTTGAGAATCATTATAGAAACGTGTTTTTTTGCACAGTTTCGCTGGTCGCATTTCTTGTCCGATTTGCATCATTCAGGGGTCCGTCCGCGCCCCCCCCTCGTGTGATTCTTGCTGTTGCTTTTGGTATTCCGGCGTGTATTTTTCTCCGGAATTTTGGTCAAAGTTGCAATTTTTCCTATATTTTAGAGTGGCGGGATTTCAGTTACACTTCCAGAGTTTGCGCATGAAGTCTTTGTTGTTGTGTTACTTTTAATGGCGGGTGGCCGCCAACTGAAAAGGTGCATTTACCGCCACCTACTGTATTTGTACGTCTTCAAAGTATGTGTTTTTTACGCTATACCGTATTTTAAAAAAAAACAAATAAAAGAAGGGAGAGTGACAAATAAAAACAAAGAGAGAGGAGGGAGAGCTAGAGAAAGGACTTTGAAGGTCTGAAGGACGGGTCGAACGAACGCAGATAATAAATTACCCTCATGAGGGATTAATAAAAAGGAAGCTTACCACAAAGACTTTCCCATACCGGGAGTTGAACCCGGGCCACCTGGGTGAAAACCAGGAATCCTAACCGCTAGACCATATGGGAAACAATTGCTGGTTCTATTGGTCGATTTACCGAGCCACTTCCGTGATTATGTGTTTCGTACTTCTGAGGGCAATCGTGGTCTCTTACAAGCAGCGTCATCAGATCCACGTTGCAAAGATCACATACACTGCTTGGTTAGAATCGGTCAAACTGATGAGGCCTTCAACAGTGCAACAGGTAGCGTGGCCGAGTGGTCTAAGGCGCTGGATTAAGGCTCCAGTCTCTTCGGAGGCGTGGGTTCAAATCCCACCGCTGCCAGTTCTCACGCCAAGCGTCGAGAGCAAGGAAGTTAGCAGGCTGTGTGATGTCTTCTGTTTGAGTTTAGCTATCATGAAATATATTTTCTAAATTTGGCCCTGGTCATAAACCAACCAGGGATTCTTTACTTCCTCCAAATGGCCTGCCAGCAGGGGCCCGTACGGGAACAACATAAACCACGTTGTTGGCAGGATCCGAAACCTAGGAGTAGTTTTGAGGCCCAAGCGCATAGTTGTAAAGTTCAGAGGGATGGCAATGTCAATCAAGAGTCTGCAGTTGAATACTTATTTACTTTGCAAAGATCGATCGATCGATTGATCGATCGCTCGATCGCTCGAAAGAAAGAAATCAAAAGCCATAGGCTTAAAAATGGGGCACTGGCAAAGTAAACAAAATCCCATCACACACTTGAGCAGAAGAAGCCATTACTCTCGGGATTTAAATCTACGTGGGGAGACCCCAAAATAACTCTTTGGCCTCATTAGTCATCCCTGTCAAGGCGTTGCTGAATAATCTGATGTGTTATAAACATCGTGAACTTAGGCTAAAATGCTATGTTGCACCTTACCACCGAAGTACGCTTGTAGTTTGGGAATTTTGTTCACTGACAATTGCCAGAAAACCTTTTTGATTTTGAAAATAGAGCTTATTTGAGCATTTCCTTTACATCGACACACAGTGCCATAGGACCGGACTACTCGGGCTGACTCTGTGGCGCAACGGTAGCGCGTCTGACTCCAGATCAGAAGGTTGCGTGTTCAAATCACGTCAGGGTCATGTACTTTATTGATTCTTGTTATAGTGGGTGACCAGCATTCACTCATTCATGTTTTGGGGCTGTTTCATACCTGTCACTCCGCAATGATGCGACCTGCCAAGAGGATTAGTTCAAATGCACGTCATTTGCATTGGCCTCTAATACTCAACTGTTTGACAGTTTGGCCATTGCCCTCTGAGAGCTTTAGTTGTGAATGAAACAGCATATACACAAGTATAAATCAAATGTAAAGCATGCGACGGCCGGGAATCGAACCCAGGTCAATTGCTTGGAAGGCAGCTATGCTTACCACTATACCACCATCGCAAAGACTCATGCGCCTGCAGTGCCGTGTCGCAAATCGGCGCCTGTAATTGATATCTAAAGTTCCATGCACACGGAACATGGTTTGAGAATCATTATAGAAACGTGTTTTTTTGCACAGTTTCGCTGGTCGCATTTCTTGTCCGATTTGCATCATTCAGGGGTCCGTCCGCCCCCCCCCCCCTCGTGTGATTCTTGCTGTTGCTTTTGGTATTCCGGCGTGTATTTTTCTCCGGAATTTTGGTCAAAGTTGCAATTTTTCCTATATTTTAGAGTGGCGGGATTTCAGTTACACTTCCAGAGTTTGCGCATGAAGTCTTTGTTGTTGTGTTACTTTTAATGGCGGGTGGCCGCCAACTGAAAAGGTGCATTTACCGCCACCTACTGTATTTGTACGTCTTCAAAGTATGTGTTTTTTACGCTATACCGTATTTAAAAAAAAAACAAATAAAAGAAGGGAGAGTGACAAATAAAAACAAAGAGAGAGGAGGGAGAGCTAGAGAAAGGACTTTGAAGGTCTGAAGGACGGGTCGAACGAACGCAGATAATAAATTACCCTCATGAGGGATTAATAAAAAGGAAGCTTACCACAAAGACTTTCCCATACCGGGAGTTAAACCCGGGCCACCTGGGTGAAAACCAGGAATCCTAACCGCTAGACCATATGGGAAACAATTGCTGGTTCTATTGGTCGATTTACCGAGCCACTTCCGTGATTATGTGTTTCGTACTTCTGAGGGCAATCGTGGTCTCTTACAAGCAGCGTCATCAGATCCACGTTGCAAAGATCACATACACTGCTTGGTTAGAACCGGTCAAGCTGATGAGGCTTTCAACAGTGCAACAGGTAGCGTGGCCGAGTGGTCTAAGGTGCTGGATTAAGGCTCCAGTCTCTTCGGAGGCGTGGGTTCAAATCCCACCGCTGCCAGTTCTCACGCCAAGCGTCGAGAGCAAGGAAGTTAGCAGGCTGTGTGATGTCTTCCGTTTGAGTTTAGCTATCATGAAATATATTTTCTAAATTTGGCCCTGGTCATAAACCAACCAGGGATTCTTTACTTCCTCCAAATGGCCTGCCAGCAGGGGCCCGTACGGGAACAACATAAACCACGTTGTTGGCAGGATCCGAAACCTAGGAGTAGTTTTGAGGCCCAAGCGCATAGTTGTAAAGTTCAGAGGGATGGCAATGTCAATCAAGAGTCTGCAGTTGAATACTTATTTACTTTGCAAAGATCGATCGCTCGATCGCTCGAAAGAAAGAAATCAAAAGCCATAGGCTTAAAAATGGGGCACTGGCAAAGTAAACAAAATCCCATCACACACTTGAGCAGAAGAAGCCATTACTCTCGGGATTTAAATCTACGTGGGGAGACCCCAAAATAACTCTTTGGCCTCATTAGTCATCCCTGTCAAGGCGTTGCTGAATAATCTGATGTGTTATAAACATCGTGAACTTAGGCTAAAATGCTATGTTGCACCTTACCACCGAAGTACGCTTGTAGTTTGGGAATTTTGTTCACTGACAATTGCCAGAAAACCTTTTTGATTTTGAAAATAGAGCTTATTTGAGCATTTCCTCTACATCGACACAGAGCGCCATAGGACCAGACTACTCGGGCTGACTCTGTGGCGCAACGGTAGCGCGTCTGACTCCAGATCAGAAGGTTGCGTGTTCAAATCACGTCAGGGTCATGTACTTTATTGATTCTTGTTATAGTGGGTGACCAGCATTCACTCATTCATGTTTTAGGGCTGTTTCATACCTGTCACTCCGCAATGATGCGACCTGCCAAGAGGATTAGTTCAAATGCACGTCATTTGCATTGGCCTCTAATACTCAACTGTTTGACAGTTTGGCCATTGCCCTCTGAGAGCTTTAGTTGTGAATGAAACGGCATATACACAAGTATAAATCAAAAGTAAAGCATGCGATGGCCGGGAATCAAACCCGGGTCAACTGCTTGGAAGGCAGCTATGCTTACCACTATACAACCATCGCAAAGACTCACATGCTTGCAGTGCCGTGTCGCAAATCGGCACCTGTAATTGATATCTAAAGTTCCATGCACACGGAACATGGTTTGAGAATCATTATAGAAACGTGTTTTTTTGCACAGTTTCGCTGGTCGCATTTCTTGTCCGATTTGCATCATTCAGGGGTCCGTCCGCCCCCCCCCCCCTCGTGTGATTCTTGCTGTTGCTTTTGGTATTCCGGCGTGTATTTTTCTCCGGATTTTTGGTCAAAGTTGCAATTTTTCCTATATTTTAGAGTGGCGGGATTTCAGTTACACTTCCAGAGTTTGCGCATGAAGTCTTTGTTGTTGTGTTACTTTTAATGGCGGGTGGCCGCCAACTGAAAAGGTGCATTTACCGCCACCTACTGTATTTGTACGTCTTCAAAGTATGTGTTTTTTACGCTATACCGTATTTAAAAAAAAAAACAAATAAAAGAAGGGAGAGTGACAAATAAAAACAAAGAGAGAGGAGGGAGAGCTAGAGAAAGGACTTTGAAGGTCTGAAGGACGGGTCGAACGCCAAGCGTCGAGAGCAAGGAAGTTAGCAGGCTGTGTGATGTCTTCCGTTTGAGTTTAGCTATCATGAAATATATTTTCTAAATTTGGCCCTGGTCATAAACCAACCAGGGATTCTTTACTTCCTCCAAATGGCCTGCCAGCAGGGGCCCGTACGGGAACAACATAAACCACGTTGTTGGCAGGATCCGAAACCTAGGAGTAGTTTTGAGGCCCAAGCGCATAGTTGTAAAGTTCAGAGGGATGGCAATGTCAATCAAGAGTCTGCAGTTGAATACTTATTTACTTTGCAAAGATCGATTGATCGATTGATCGATCGCTCGAAAGAAAGAAATCAAAAGCCATAGGCTTAAAAATGGGGCACTGGCAAAGTAAACAAAATCCCATCACACACTTGAGCAGAAGAAGCCATTACTCTCGGCATTTAAATCTACGTGGGGAGACCCCAAAATAACTCTTTGGCCTCATTAGTCATCCCTGTCAAGGCGTTGCTGAATAATCTGATGTGTTATAAACATCGTGAACTTAGGCTAAAATGCTATGTTGCACCTTACCACCGAAGTACGCTTGTAGTTTGGGAATTTTGTTCACTGACAATTGCCAGAAAACCTTTTTGATTTTGAAAATAGCTTTTTTGAGCGTTTCCTCTACAACGACACACAGCGCCATAGGACCGGATTCCTCGGGCTGACTCTGTGGCGCAACGGTAGCGCGTCTGACTCCAGATCTGAAGGTTGCGTGTTCAAATCACGTCAGGGTCATGTACTTCATTGATTCTTGTTATAGTGGGTGACCAGCATTCACTCATTCATGTTTTGGGGCTGTTTCATACCTGTCACTCCGCAATGATGCGACCTGCCAAGAGGATTAGTTCAAATGCACGTCATTTGTATTGGCCTCTAATACTCAACTGTTTGACAGTTTGGCCATTGCCCTCTGAGAGCTTTAGTTGTGAATGAAACTGCATATACACAAGTATAAATCAAAAGTAAAGCATGCGATGCATGCGGGAATCAAACCCGGGTCAACTGCTTGGAAGGCAGCTATGCTTACCACTATACCACCATCGCAAAGACTCAAGGGCTTGCAGTGCCGTGTCGCAAATCAGCGCCTGTAATTGATATCTAAAGTTCCATGCACACGGAACATGGTTTGAGAATCATTATAGAAACGTGTTTTTTTGCACAGTTTCGCTGGTCGCATTTCTTGTCCGATTTGCATCATTCAGGGGTCCGTCCGCCCCCCCCCCTCGTGTGATTCTTGCTGTTGCTTTTGGTATTCCGGCGTGTATTTTTCTCCGGATTTTTGGTCAAAGTTGCAATTTTTCCTATATTTTAGAGTGGCGGGATTTCAGTTACACTTCCAGAGTTTGCGCATGAAGTCTTTGTTGTTGTGTTACTTTTAATGGCGGGTGGCCGCCAACTGAAAAGGTGCATTTACCGCCACCTACTGTATTTGTACGTCTTCAAAGTATGTGTTTTTTACGCTATACCGTATTTAAAAAAAAAAAACAAATAAAAGAAGGGAGAGTGACAAATAAAAACAAAGAGAGAGGAGGGAGAGCTAGAGAAAGGACTTTGAAGGTCTGAAGGACGGGTCGAACGCCAAGCGTCGAGAGCAAGGAAGTTAGCAGGCTGTGTGATGTCTTCCGTTTGAGTTTAGCTATCATGAAATATATTTTCTAAATTTGGCCCTGGTCATAAACCAACCAGGGATTCTTTACTTCCTCCAAATGGCCTGCCAGCAGGGGCCCGTACGGGAACAACATAAACCACGTTGTTGGCAGGATCCGAAACCTAGGAGTAGTTTTGAGGCCCAAGCGCATAGTTGTAAAGTTCAGAGGGATGGCAATGTCAATCAAGAGTCTGCAGTTGAATACTTATTTACTTTGCAAAGATCGATTGATCGATTGATCGATCGCTCGAAAGAAAGAAATCAAAAGCCATAGGCTTAAAAATGGGGCACTGGCAAAGTAAACAAAATCCCATCACACACTTGAGCAGAAGAAGCCATTACTCTCGGGATTTAAATCTACGTGGGGAGACCCCAAAATAACTCTTTGGCCTCATTAGTCATCCCTGTCAAGGCGTTGCTGAATAATCTGATGTGTTATAAACATCGTGAACTTAGGCTAAAATGCTATGTTGCACCTTACCACCGAAGTACGCTTGTAGTTTGGGAATTTTGTTCACTGACAATTGCCAGAAAACCTTTTTGATTTTGAAAATAGCTTTTTTGAGCGTTTCCTCTACAACGACACACAGCGCCATAGGACCGGATTCCTCGGGCTGACTCTGTGGCGCAACGGTAGCGCGTCTGACTCCAGATCTGAAGGTTGCGTGTTCAAATCACGTCAGGGTCATATACTTCATTGATTCTTGTTATAGTGGGTGACCAGCATTCACTCATTCATGTTTTGGGGCTGTTTCATACCTGTCACTCCGCAATGATGCGACCTGCCAAGAGGATTAGTTCAAATGCACGTCATTTGTATTGGCCTCTAATACTCAACTGTTTGACAGTTTGGCCATTGCCCTCTGAGAGCTTTAGTTGTGAATGAAACTGCATATACACAAGTATAAATCAAAAGTAAAGCATGCGATGCATGCGGGAATCAAACCCGGGTCAACTGCTTGGAAGGCAGCTATGCTTACCACTATACCACCATCGCAAAGACTCAAGGGCTTGCAGTGCCGTGTCGCAAATCAGCGCCTGTAATTGATATCTAAAGTTCCATGCACACGGAACATGGTTTGAGAATCATTATAGAAACGTGTTTTTTTGCACAGTTTCGCTGGTCGCATTTCTTGTCCGATTTGCATCATTCAGGGGTCCGTCCGCCCCCCCCCTCGTGTTATTCTTGCTGTTGCTTTTGGTATTCCGGCGTGTATTTTTCTCCGGATTTTTGGTCAAAGTTGCAATTTTTCCTATATTTTAGAGTGGCGGGATTTCAGTTACACTTCCAGAGTTTGCGCATGAAGTCTTTGTTGTTGTGTTACTTTTAATGGCGGGTGGCCGCCAACTGAAAAGGTGCATTTACCGCCACCTACTGTATTTGTACGTCTTCAAAGTATGTGTTTTTTACGCTATACCGTATTTAAAAAAAATAAAAAATAAAAGAAGGGAGAGTGACAAATAAAAACAAAGAGAGAGGAGGGAGAGATAGAGAAAGGACTTTGAAGGTCTGAAGGACGGGTCGAACGAACGCAGATAATAAATTACCCTCATGAGGGATTAATAAAAAGGAAGCTTACCACAAAGACTTTCCCATACCGGGAGTTGAACCCGGGCCATCTGGGTGAAAACCAGGAATCCTAACCGCTAGACCATATGGGAAACAATTGCTGGTTCTATTGGTCGATTTACCGAGCCACTTCCGTGATTATGTGTTTCGAACTTCTGAGGGCAATCGTGGTCTCTTAGAAAGCAGCGTCATCAGATCCACGTTGCAAAGATCACATACACTGCTTGGTTAGAACCGGTCAAGCTGATGAGGCTTTCAACAGTGCAACAGGTAGCGTGGCCGAGTGGTCTAAGGCGCTGGATTAAGGCTCCAGTCTCTTCGGAGGCGTGGGATCAAATCCCACCGCTGCCAGTTCTCACGCCAAGCGTCGAGAGCAAGGAAGTTAGCAGGCTGTGTGATGTCTTCCGTTTGAGTTTAGCTATCATGAAATATATTTTCTAAATTTGGCCCTGGTCATAAACCAACCAGGGATTCTTTACTTCCTCCAAATGGCCTGCCAGCAGGGGCCCGTACGGGAACAACATAAACCACGTTGTTGGCAGGATCCGAAACCTAGGAGTAGTTTTGAGGCCCAAGCGCATAGTTGTAAAGTTCAGAGGGATGGCAATGTCAATCAAGAGTCTGCAGTTGAATACTTATTTACTTTGCAAAGATCGATCGATCGATTGATCGATCGCTCGAAAGAAAGAAATCAAAAGCCATAGGCTTAAAAATGGGGCACTGGCAAAGTAAACAAAATCCCATCACACACTTGAGCAGAAGAAGCCATTACTCTCGGCATTTAAATCTACGTGGGGAGACCCCAAAATAACTCTTTGGCCTCATTAGTCATCCCTGTCAAGGCGTTGCTGAATAATCTGATGTGTTATAAACATCGTGAACTTAGGCTAAAATGCTATGTTGCACCTTACCACCGAAGTACGCTTGTAGTTTGGGAATTTTGTTCACTGACAATTGCCAGAAAACCTTTTTGATTTTGAAAATAGCTTTTTTGAGCGTTTCCTCTACAACGACACACAGCGCCATAGGACCGGATTCCTCGGGCTGACTCTGTGGCGCAACGGTAGCGCGTCTGACTCCAGATCTGAAGGTTGCGTGTTCAAATCACGTCAGGGTCATATACTTCATTGATTCTTGTTATAGTGGGTGACCAGCATTCACTCATTCATGTTTTGGGGCTGTTTCATACCTGTCACTCCGCAATGATGCGACCTGCCAAGAGGATTAGTTCAAATGCACGTCATTTGTATTGGCCTCTAATACTCAACTGTTTGACAGTTTGGCCATTGCCCTCTGAGAGCTTTAGTTGTGAATGAAACTGCATATACACAAGTATAAATCAAAAGTAAAGCATGCGATGCATGCGGGAATGAAACCCGGGTCAACTGCTTGGAAGGCAGCTATGCTTACCACTATACCACCATCGCAAAGACTCAAGGGCTTGCAGTGCCGTGTCGCAAATCAGCGCCTGTAATTGATATCTAAAGTTCCATGCACACGGAACATGGTTTGAGAATCATTATAGAAACGTGTTTTTTTGCACAGTTTCGCTGGTCGCATTTCTTGTCCGATTTGCATCATTCAGGGGTCCGTCCGCCCCCCCCCTCGTGTTATTCTTGCTGTTGCTTTTGGTATTCCGGCGTGTATTTTTCTCCGGATTTTTGGTCAAAGTTGCAATTTTTCCTATATTTTAGAGTGGCGGGATTTCAGTTACACTTCCAGAGTTTGCGCATGAAGTCTTTGTTGTTGTGTTACTTTTAATGGCGGGTGGCCGCCAACTGAAAAGGTGCATTTACCGCCACCTACTGTATTTGTACGTCTTCAAAGTATGTGTTTTTTACGCTATACCGTATTTAAAAAAAATAAAAAATAAAAGAAGGGAGAGTGACAAATAAAAACAAAGAGAGAGGAGGGAGAGATAGAGAAAGGACTTTGAAGGTCTGAAGGACGGGTCGAACGAACGCAGATAATAAATTACCCTCATGAGGGATTAATAAAAAGGAAGCTTACCACAAAGACTTTCCCATACCGGGAGTTGAACCCGGGCCATCTGGGTGAAAACCAGGAATCCTAACCGCTAGACCATATGGGAAACAATTGCTGGTTCTATTGGTCGATTTACCGAGCCACTTCCGTGATTATGTGTTTCGAACTTCTGAGGGCAATCGTGGTCTCTTAGAAAGCAGCGTCATCAGATCCACGTTGCAAAGATCACATACACTGCTTGGTTAGAACCGGTCAAGCTGATGAGGCTTTCAACAGTGCAACAGGTAGCGTGGCCGAGTGGTCTAAGGCGCTGGATTAAGGCTCCAGTCTCTTCGGAGGCGTGGGATCAAATCCCACCGCTGCCAGTTCTCACGCCAAGCGTCGAGAGCAAGGAAGTTAGCAGGCTGTGTGATGTCTTCCGTTTGAGTTTAGCTATCATGAAATATATTTTCTAAATTTGGCCCTGGTCATAAACCAACCAGGGATTCTTTACTTCCTCCAAATGGCCTGCCAGCAGGGGCCCGTACGGGAACAACATAAACCACGTTGTTGGCAGGATCCGAAACCTAGGAGTAGTTTTGAGGCCCAAGCGCATAGTTGTAAAGTTCAGAGGGATGGCAATGTCAATCAAGAGTCTGCAGTTGAATACTTATTTACTATGCAAAGATCGATCGATCGATTGATCGATCGCTCGAAAGAAAGAAATCAAAAGCCATAGGCTTAAAAATGGGGCACTGGCAAAGTAAACAAAATCCCATCACACACTTGAGCAGAAGAAGCCATTACTCTCGGCATTTAAATCTACGTGGGGAGACCCCAAAATAACTCTTTGGCCTCATTAGTCATCCCTGTCAAGGCGTTGCTGAATAATCTGATGTGTTATAAACATCGTGAACTTAGGCTAAAATGCTATGTTGCACCTTACCACCGAAGTACGCTTGTAGTTTGGGAATTTTGTTCACTGACAATTGCCAGAAAACCTTTTTGATTTTGAAAATAGAGCTTATTTGAGCATTTCCTTTACATCGACACACAGCGCCATAGGACCGGACTACTCGGGCTGACTCTGTGGCGCAACGGAAGCGCGTCTAACTCCAGATCAGAAGGTTGCGTGTTCAAATCACGTCAGGGTCATGTACTTTATTGATTCTTGTTATAGTGGGTGACCAGCATTCACTCATTCATGTTTTGGGGCTGTTTCATACCTGTCACTCCGCAATGATGCGACCTGCCAAGAGGATTAGTTCAAATGCACGTCATTTGCATTGGCCTCTAATACTCAACTGTTTGACAGTTTGGCCATTGCCCTCTGAGAGCTTTAGTTGTGAATGAAACTGCATATACACAAGTATAAATCAAATGTAAAGCATGCGACGGCCGGGAATCGAACCCAGGTCAACCTGTTGCTCAGTTGGACAAGAAATGTGACCAGCGAAACCGTGCAAAAAAAGGCGTTTCTATGATAGTAATTATCTTCAAACCATGTTCCGTGTGCATGGAACTTTAGATATCAATTACAGGCGCCGATTTGCGACACGGCACTGCGAAAGCATGTGTCCTTGCGATGGTGGTATAGTGGTAAGCATAGCTGCCTTCCAAGCAGTTGACCCAGGTTCGATTCCCGGCCATCGCATGCTGTACTTTTGAGTTATACATGTGTATATGCAGTTTCATTCACAACTAAAGCTCTCAGAGGGCAATGGCCAAACTGTCAAACAGTTGAGTATTAGAGCATTTGAACTAATCCTCTTGGCAGATCGCATGATTGCGGAGTGACAGGTATGAAACAGCCCCATAACATGAATGAGTGAATGCTGTTCACCCACTATAACAAGAATCAACAAAGTACATGACGCTGACGTGAAGTTGAACACGCAACTTTCTGATCTGGAGTCAGACGCGCTACCGTTGCGCCACAGAGGCAGCCCGAGTGGTCCGGTCCGATGGCGCTGTGTTACGTTATAGAAGAAACGCTCAAATAAGCTCTATTTTCAGAATCAAAAAGGTTTTCTGGCAATTGTCAGTGAACAAAATTCCCAAACTACAAGCGTACTTGGGTGGTAAGGTGCAGCATAGCATTTTAGCCTAAGTCCAAGATGTTTATAACACATGAGATTATTCAGCAACGCCTTGACAGGGATGACTAATGAGGCCAAAGAGTTCTTTTGGGGTCTCCCCACGTAGATTTAAATCCTGAGAGTAATGGCTTCTTCTGCTCAAGTGTGTGATGGGATTTTGTTTACTTTGCCAGTGCCCCATTTTTAAGCCTATGGCTTTTGATTTCTTTCGATCGATCGATCGATCTTTGCAAAGTAAATAAGTATTCAACTGCGGACTCTTGGTTGACATTGCCATCCCTCTGAACTTTAGAAGCATGCGCTTTGGCCTCAAAACTCCTCCTACTGTTGACGGCAGGAAAAAAAGGCTACAACCCATACACACGCACAAGAAAAGGTTCCGATGGCGCTGTGTTACGTTATAGAAGAAACGCTCAAATAAGCTCTATTTTCAGAATCAAAAAGGTTTTCTGGCAATTGTCAGTGAACAAAATTCCCAAACTACAAGCGTACTTGGGTGGTAAGGTGCAGCATAGCATTTTAGCCTAAGTCCAAGATGTTTATAACACATGAGATTATTCAGCAACGCCTTGACAGGGATGACTAATGAGGCCAAAGAGTTCTTTTGGGGTCTCCCCACGTAGATTTAAATCCTGAGAGTAATGGCTTCTTCTGCTCAAGTGTGTGATGGGATTTTGTTTACTTTGCCAGTGCCCCATTTTTAAGCCTATGGCTTTTGATTTCTTTCGATCGATCGATCGATCTTTGCAAAGTAAATAAGTATTCAACTGCGGACTCTTGGTTGACATTGCCATCCCTCTGAACTTTAGAAGCATGCGCTTTGGCCTCAAAACTCCTCCTACTTTTGGCGGCAGGAAAAAAAGGCTACAACCCATACACACGCACAAGAAAAGGTTCCGATGGCGCTGTGTTACGTTATAGAAGAAACGCTCAAATAAGCTCTATTTTCAGAATCAAAAAGGTTTTCTGGCAATTGTCAGTGAACAAAATTCCCAAACTACAAGCGTACTTGGGTGGTAAGGTGCAGCATAGCATTTTAGCCTAAGTCCAAGATGTTTATAACACATGAGATTATTCAGCAACGCCTTGACAGGGATGACTAATGAGGCCAAAGAGTTCTTTTGGGGTCTCCCCACGTAGATTTAAATCCTGAGAGTAATGGCTTCTTCTGCTCAAGTGTGTGATGGGATTTTGTTTACTTTGCCAGTGCCCCATTTTTAAGCCTATGGCTTTTGATTTCTTTCGATCGATCGATCTTTGCAAAGTAAATAAGTATTCAACTGCGGACTCTTGGTTGACATTGCCATCCCTCTGAACTTTAGAAGCATGCGCTTTGGCCTCAAAACTCCTCCTACTTTTGGCGGCAGGAAAAAAAGGCTACAACCCATACACACGCACAAGAAAAGGTTCCGATGGCGCTGTGTTACGTTATAGAAGAAACGCTCAAATAAGCTCTATTTTCAGAATCAAAAAGGTTTTCTGGCAATTGTCAGTGAACTAAATTCCCAAACTACAAGCGTACTTGGGTGGTAAGGTGCAGCATAGCATTTTAGCCTAAGTCCAAGATGTTTATAACACATGAGATTATTCAGCAACGCCTTGACAGGGATGACTAATGAGGCCAAAGAGTTCTTTTGGGGTCTCCCCACGTAGATTTAACCCTTTAAGCGCCAAAGTCGCAGAAATGCAACTTTACCGTACAAGGAAATTAATGAAATAATAGTAGAAAATGAATCACTTCAGTCATTGGTCGGTTCGGTGCAACTTCCCTTTATTAGCCAGGTATGATCCAGGGCAGATCCGGTAAGGAAAAAAATGGCTGGAGGAAGTACACGTGGCATGCAATTTACAGCAGATTCTGACTCTGAAGGGTATTATCTCCCCGAGAGTGACGATGGATTTCCAAGTGGAGATGAAGGGACTTCGAAACAACGGACAGGTGCAAAGGACAGACGGAGGCGAGGAACCAGTGGAACCAGTGGCTGCAGTAAAACTTGCCCGGTGGATGAGAGCTGGGACATGCTGAGAGAGGTCGAGGTATTTGAGGCATGGATCAAACCTTTTGAAGACCCAGTTGGCTACACAGGAGAGATGGATCTGACGGATGCTAATCCATTTGATATTCTGTCACTCTTTCTGACCGATCAGTTTTGGACTTTCATTACTGATGAGACAAATAGATATGCACATCAGTGTATGGCACCTATGATTCTGAAGCCACATTCAAGATTTCTTGAGTGGTATGATGTATCAGTCACCGAAATGAAAGCTTTCTTCGCTTTGCATCTCTCCATGGGCCTTGTTGAGAAACCTGAAATCGAGGATTACTGGGGAACATTTTGGCTTACACAAACGCCTGGATTTGGAAATGTAATGTCAAGAAACAGATTTGAAATCATTCTTTCGTTCTTTCATTTTGTCAACAATAATGATTATGTGAGAACAGGCGAGCCCGGGCACGATAAACTGTTCAAAGTCCGCCCAATAATAGATTTGATTATTCCCAAATTTGCAGCAGTTTACAGTCCAATCAAGGAGCTTTCTTTAGATGAAATGACAATAGCTTTCAAGGGGAGATCTTCACTAAAATGTTACTCTCCGAATAAACCTGACAAATATGGCTATAGAGTGTATGCCCTGAGTGAAAGCTGTTCAGGGTATGTTTTGCGCTGGTCAATGCACACTGGACAGTACAAAAATAATGCAAGCAACATCAGTGCAACACACGCAGTTGTCCGTGAGTTGGTTTCTCCCTTTACGGGCAAAGGACACGAGATTTACATGGACAGTTACTATACCTCGCCTGTAATTGCAAATGAATTAGCAGATTTGGAAACTGGACTGTGTGGGACGGTAAGGATTACCAGGTTGGGGATGCCAAAATGCCTTGGTAAAAGTGTCTTACAGCTGAAAAAAGGAGATGACCCAGTTTTTTGCAGAAAGGGAAAACTCCTGGCTTGTGCTTGGCACGATACTAAACGTCTCACCATGTTGTCCACAGTCCATGGAAATGATTGTGTTCAGAGGAGGATCCGATCCAAGACAGATGACACTGGCTTCCGTGACATCAAAAGACCTGTATGTGTCGACCAGTACAACGCCTACATGGGTGGAGTGGACACTGCTGACCAGAGGATGAAGACATACCTCTTTCCACACAGGTCCCGGAAATGGTATCATCGCATATTCAATGCCATTATAAGCATAAGTATTGTCAACTCACACATCATATACACCAAATCCACTCCAGGCCCACACAAACCTTTAAAGGTTTACATTCAGAAGATTATTGATGCATTACTGGCTGATCACTCCAAAAAACAAGAAAGGCGCTCAAGACCGGAGGGTGAAATGCCACAGAGACTCACAGAGCGTCATTGGCTTTGTCAAGCAGAGGGACGTCCAGACTGCGCCGTGTGCTCTGACCGCTCTCGTACCAAAGGCAGGCGGCAAACAAAGTACAGGTGCCGTCAGTGTGGCGTTGGCCTCTGTGCGGTTCCATGCAACGAGAGATACCATACGCTAAAAAACTTTAAATGCTGTCATTTGGATATGTAAAAGTGCAGGGTACCTTGACCCTGGATGGACATCTTTTCTGTGATGGCTCTCTCCTTTCTTCACTGCTTTCTCCACAACCTGCCTGGCACCAATGATGGATGTATAAGTTGGAAAAATAAAAAAAATGAAAAAAATACATAATAAATACCGTGTTTGTCATCATTTGGTCAGAACTTGTAATCAGGGCCCGAGTTTGAAGATGTGAGCAAAAGGGGTGAAAATGGGTTAAAATGTGAAAAAACACCAAAATGAGCAAAATGAAATAATCCCCCATCATCAGTGCACAGTTTGCCCCCAGAAAAGCACTCCCCTGGGGCCTGGAGGTGATCTGACCACCAGAATATAGTACCATATACCCCTGCTGGTCTTAGAAAAAAAACCGAGCTTCCAGCCAATAGTACACTATACCCGAGGGACTCTGTCGTTTTTCGGCAATAGTACACTATACCCGAGGGACTCTGTCGTTTTTCGGCAATAGTACACTATACCCGAGGGACTCTGTCGTTTTTCGGCAATAGTACACTATACCCGAGGGACTCTGTCGTTTTTCGGCAATAGTACACTATACCCGAGGGACTCTGTCGTTTTTCCGGGCCGTAGTATGAAGTTGTGAGCAAAAGGGGTGAAAATGGGTTAAAATGTGAAAAAACACCAAAATGAGCAAAATGAAATAATCCCCCATCATCAGTGCACTGTTTGCCCCCAGAAAAGCACTCCAATGGGGCCTGGAGGTGATCTGACCATCAGAGTATAGCACCATATGCCCCTGAGGGACTTAGAGTAAAAACCGAAATAGTACACTATACCTGAAAAGACTCTGTCATTTTTCGGCAATAGTACACTATACCCGAGCGACTCTGTCGTTTTTCCGGGCCGTAGTATGAAGTTGTGAGCAAATGGGGTGAAAATGGGTTAAAATGTGAAAAAACACCAAAATGAGCAAAATGAAATAATCCCCCATCATCAGTGCACTGTTTGCCCCCAGAAAAGCACTCCCCTGGGGCCTGGAGGTGATCTGACCATCATAGTATAGCACCATATGCCCCTGAGGGACTTAGAGTAAAAACCGAAATAGTACACTATACCTGAAAAGACTCTGTCATTTTTCGGCAATATTACACTATACCAGAGCGACTCTGTCGTTTTTCGGCAATAGTACACTATATACCGTTGGACTTAGTCGTTTTTTGGGCTCGTGGGAATAAGCGTTCAGCTCAAAATTCCCGGGCTAAATCACGCTGCTCCCGAGAAATTCTTACGCTGCTCTCACGCGGAATGTGCAAAATGGTAATGCTGGGAGGGAGGGGCGGGCGGTTTTTGAGAATGACGTTTTTCGCAATCGAAACAGGTACATTTCCTGGTTGTGCGGATACCGGGCAAGGAGCTCGTTTGACGGGCACACGAGAACCGCGATCGATGGGCCCCGTTCTGGTTTTATCCAGCTTCCAAGGCTCCTTCACAGCCGTAATGTCAAGTCATGGTTCGGAGGTGCGGAGGTGAGCGTCGGATCACGGAGCCTCTGAATGGAGCCCCGCGCTCCGCGCTCCACCGGGCTCTAAGCGCCGCTCAGACCCGGCATGAGAGGGTCTATTTTCGGCTTGATTTTACCAGACTCCCGGGCACTTCCAGAAGCTTCCTGTTTGCTCTGATTGCTCGGGGCAGAGCACGGTGTCACGCTGACCACGGGCTGTACGCGGAGGTGAGAGCTGGTTGTAAGGCGGATCACGGAGCCTCTGAATGGAGCCCCGCGCTCCGCGCTCCACCGGGCTCTAAGCGCCGCTCAGACCCGGCATGAGAGGGTCTATTTTCGGCTTGATTTTACCAGACTCCCGGGCACTTCCAGAAGCTTCCTGTTTGCTCTGATTGCTCGGGGCAGAGCACGGTGTCACGCTGACCACGGGCTGTACGCGGAGGTGAGAGCTGGTTGTAAGGCGGATCACGGAGCCTCTGAATGGAGCCCCGCGCTCCGCGCTCCTCCGGGCTCTAAGCGCCGCTCAGACCCGGCATGAGAGGGTCTATTTTCGGCTTGATTTTACCAGACTCCCGGGCACTTCCAGAAGCTTCCTGTTTGCTCTGATTGCTCGGGGCAGAGCACGGTGTCACGCTGACCACGGGCTGTACGCGGAGGTGAGAGCTGGTTGTAAGGCGGATCACGGAGCCTCTGAATGGAGCCCCGCGCTCCGCGCTCCTCCGGGCTCTAAGTGCCGCTCAGACCCGGCATGAGAGGGTCTATTTTCGGCTTGATTTTACCAGACTCCCGGGCACTTCCAGAAGCTTCCTGTTTGCTCTGATTGCTCGGGGCAGAGCACGGTGTCACGCTGACCACGGGCTGTACGCGGAGGTGACCCGCTCCGTGATCTTAGCGCCGCCCAGACCCAGGGCCATCCACCCCGCATACGGCCAGACTTTGCCCGGCCAGGGAGAACCTTCTGCGGGTCGGAGGCTCCGGGTCGGAGCCCCTGGAGCCTGGAGCCCTCACCGGGCCCCGAACTCGGCTGCCGGAGGCAGTGCAGTGCCTCATGGATAAAAGGCACCCAGCCGTCCAACTCGCGTGAGGCGGAGCAGGGATCATCCGTGAATCAACCATGAAAATGGTACAAATCATGGTTCTATGTATACCAGACAAGGAGCTTGGTCTATTGGCACTCAAGACCCGCCATCGTAGGGCCCCGTTCTGGTTTTATCCAGCTTCGAAGGCTCCTGCGCACTGCGGGTTTGTTTACATTTTGCGGCTGTGGTTTGCTCCGGCTAACCTCACGCCGGACACGTTGGAAGCGAGGCCGAGACAGAGGTCCCACCAGGCGCGGGGCTTCAGTCTGACTGGCTTCCCCCGCGCCTGGCCCCTTGTCTCCGGAGATGGGACCGTCACTCACCCCCGCACTGAAGGACGCGCGGCTTGAAGGATGATGGCTGCGCTTAGCCCCTGTGCCAGGGGCTCTGAGCCAGTCCCCTTCAGCCTCAACGCGTCCGGTGGGAACACAGTCCGGGTCCATTGTCACTCACCCCTGCGCAGAAGGACGCGCGGTTTGGAGGATGATGGCTGCGCTTAGCTCCTGGCACAGGGGCTCTGCGCCAGTCTCCTTCAGCCTCAACGCGTCCGACGGAACCACAGTCCGAGCCCATTGTCACTCACCCCCGCGCAGCAGGAGGCGCGGATTGAAGGATGATGGCTGCGCTTAGCCCCTGGGCCCAAGGGCTCTGCGCCAGTCCCCTTCAGCCTCAACGTGTCCGATGGCTCTGCGCGGGGCGGGGGGCAGGGCCGGCGCATATTTTTGGTCCGACTCCGGTCCCTTCCTCGTCTCTGAGTTTGTCAAATGCAGCGCCTGTCCAGGGCTCACTTTGCTATCAACTGGCTGGTCACCGCCATCGTAGGGCCCCGTTCTGGTTTCATCCAGCTTCGAAGGCTCCTGCGCACTGCGGGGTTGTTGGCATTTGTGGTCCTGATTTGCGCTGGCTCACCCTTACGCTGGACACAGCGCCAGATGATATATTTGGTCCGACTCCGGTCCCTTCCTCGTCTCTGAGTTTGTCAAATGCAGCGCCTGTCCAGGGCTCACTTTGCTATCAACTGGCTGGTCACCGCCATCGTAGGGCCCCGTTCTGGTTTCATCCAGCTTCGAAGGCTCCTGCGCACTGCGGGGTTGTTGGCATTTGTGGTCCTGATTTGCGCTGGCTCACCCTTACGCTGGACACAGCGCCAGATGATATATTTGGTCCGACTCCGGTCCCTTCCTCGTCTCTGAGTTTGTCAAATGCAGCTCCTGTCCAGGGCTCACTTTGCTATCAACTGGCTGGTCACCGCCATCGTAGGGCCCCGTTCTGGTTTCATCCAGCTTCGAAGGCTCCTGCGCACTGCGGGGTTGTTGGCATTTGTGGTCCTGATTTGCGCTGGCTCACCCTTACGCTGGACACAGCGCCAGATGATATATTTGGTCCGACTCCGGTCCCTTCCTCGTCTCTGAGTTTGTCAAATGCAGCGCCTGTCCAGGGCTCACTTTGCTATCAACTGGCTGGTCACCGCCATCGTAGGGCCCCGTTCTGGTTTCATCCAGCTTCGAAGGCTCCTGCGCACTGCGGGGTTGTTGGCATTTGTGGTCCTGATTTGCGCTGGCTCACCCTCACGCTGGACACAGCGCCAGATGATATATTTGGTCCGACTCCGGTCCCTTCCTCGTCTCTGAGTTTGTCAAATGCAGCTCCTGTCCAGGGCTCACTTTGCTATCAACTGGCTGGTCACCGCCATCGTAGGGCCCCGTTCTGGTTTCATCCAGCTTCGAAGGCTCCTGCGCACTGCGGGGTTGTTGGCATTTGTGGTCCAGAGCCCCGGCTCTAAATTAAACCTGTTACCCTAGTAGGCCGGCCTCCGGGTCCCCCTCTCTTCTTCGGTTATGGAGTACATTGGGCGCGGGGGCAGCCAGTGGAGGGCAAGGGCCCTGCCTCCAAGTGTGGTGTAGGGGACAGGGGAGCCAGGGCCTTGGGGTCCTGGTGCTTTTTATCTTTTAAAGTGGCTCAGAGTACCAAGGGCACGGACTTCCAGGGGGCTGCACCAAGGGTGTGTAGCTCGTGTTGGGGTGCTTAAGTGTGGGTACCCGGGGACGAAAGGTGGGCCGGGGCCGGCGCGAGCCTCTGTGGTGAGTGCTGGGCCGTTCCCTTGGTACTCCAGTCGGAGTACCAAGGGCACGGACTTCCATGGTATAGTACCAAGGGCACGGACCTCCAGGGGGCTGAAACAAGGGTGTGTAGCCCGTGTGGGGGTGCTTAAGTGTGGGTCCCCGGGTTCGAAGGGAGGGCCTGGTCCCCGGTGGTCATCCCCGGAGTCCCAGAGCCTGCAACCCGGGGAAGAGTGGCCCGTCCCCAGACTGAGTTTGGGGGAATGCGGGGTGGCTCTGGAGGGGCTCCAGGGGTTCCAGGGGGTGCTCGGCGGAGGCCATGCCCAGCCAGAGTGGCCCTTCCCCGGGCAGAATCTGGGGAGAGTGGGGGGTGGCTCTGGAGGTGCTCCGGGGGCTCCAGGGGTTCCAGGGGGTGCTCAGTGGGGGCCATGCCCAGCCAGAGTTGCCCTTCCCCGGGGTGAGTCTGGAGGAGTGGGGGGTGGCTCTGGAGGGGCTCCAGGGGTTCCAGGGGGTGCTCGGCGGAGGCCATGCCCAGCCAGAGTGGCCCTTCCCCGGGCATAGTCTGGGGAGAGTGGGGGGTGGCTCTGGAGGTGCTCCGGGGGCTCCAGGGGGTGCTCAGTGGAGGCCATGCCCAGCCAGAGTGTCCCTTCCCCGTGCAGAGTCTGGAGGAGTGGGGGGTGGCTCTGGAGGTGCTCCGGGGGCTCCAGGGGTTCCAGGGGGTGCTCGGTGGAGGCCATGCCCAGCCAGAGTGGCCCTTCCCCGGGCAGAGTCTGGAGGAGTGGGGGGTGGCTCTGGAGGTGCTCCGGGGGCTCCAGGGGTTCCAGGGGGTGCTCGGCGGAGGCCATGCCCAGCCAGAGTGGCCCTTCCCCGGGCATAGTCTGGGGAGAGTGGGGGGTGGCTCTGGAGGTGCTCCGGGGGCTCCAGGGGGTGCTCAGTGGAGGCCATGCCCAGCCAGAGTGGCCCTTCCCCGGGCATAGTCTGGGGAGAGTGGGGGGTGGCTCTGGAGGTGCTCCGGGGGCTTCAGGGGGTGCTCAGTGGAGGCCATGCCCAGCCAGAGTGTCCCTTCCCCGGGCAGAGTCTGGAGGAGTGGGGGGTGGCTCTGGAGGTGCTCCGGGGGCTCCAGGGGGTGCTCGGCGGAGGCCATGCCCAGCCAGAGTGGCCCTTCCCCGGGCATAGTCTGGGGAGAGTGGGGGGTGGCTCTGGAGGTGCTCCGGGGGCTCCACGGGGTGCTCAGTGGAGGCCATGCCCAGCCAGAGTGTCCCTTCCCCGGGCAGAGTCTGGAGGAGTGGGGGGTGGCTCTGGAGGTGCTCCGGGGGCTCCAGGGGGTGCTCGGCGGAGGCCATGCCCAGCCAGAGTGGCCCTTCCCCGGGCATAGTCTGGGGAGAGTGGGGGGTGGCTCTGGAGGTGCTCCGGGGGCTCCAGGGGGTGCTCAGTGGAGGCCATGCCCAGCCAGAGTGGCCCTTCCCCGGGCAGAGTCTGGAGGAGTGGGGGGTGGCTCTGGAGGTGCTCCGGGGGCTCCAGGGGTTCCAGGGGGTGCTCGGCGGAGGCCATGCCCAGCCAGAGTGGCCCTTCCCCGGGCATAGTCTGGGGAGAGTGGGGGGTGGCTCTGGAGGTGCTCCGGGGGCTCCAGGGGGTGCTCAGTGGAGGCCATGCCCAGCCAGAGTGGCCCTTCCCCGTGCAGAGTCTGGAGGAGTGGGGGGTGGCTCTGGAGGTGCTCCGGGGGCTCCAGGGGTTCCAGGGGGTGCTCGGTGGAGGCCATGCCCAGCCAGAGTGGCCCTTCCCCGGGCAGAGTCTGGAGGAGTGGGGGGTGGCTCTGGAGGTGCTCCGGGGGCTCCAGGGGTTCCAGGGGGTGCTCGGCGGAGGCCATGCCCAGCCAGAGTGGCCCTTCCCCGGGCATAGTCTGGGGAGAGTGGGGGGTGGCTCTGGAGGTGCTCCGGGGGCTCCAGGGGGTGCTCAGTGGAGGCCATGCCCAGCCAGAGTGGCCCTTCCCCGGGCATAGTCTGGGGAGAGTGGGGGGTGGCTCTGGAGGTGCTCCGGGGGCTTCAGGGGGTGCTCAGTGGAGGCCATGCCCAGCCAGAGTGTCCCTTCCCCGGGCAGAGTCTGGAGGAGTGGGGGGTGGCTCTGGAGGTGCTCCGGGGGCTCCAGGGGGTGCTCGGCGGAGGCCATGCCCAGCCAGAGTGGCCCTTCCCCGGGCATAGTCTGGGGAGAGTGGGGGGTGGCTCTGGAGGTGCTCCGGGGGCTCCAGGGGGTGCTCAGTGGAGGCCATGCCCAGCCAGAGTGTCCCTTCCCCGGGCAGAGTCTGGAGGAGTGGGGGGTGGCTCTGGAGGTGCTCCGGGGGCTCCAGGGGGTGCTCGGCGGAGGCCATGCCCAGCCAGAGTGGCCCTTCCCCGGGCATAGTCTGGGGAGAGTGGGGGGTGGCTCTGGAGGTGCTCCGGGGGCTCCAGGGGGTGCTCAGTGGAGGCCATGCCCAGCCAGAGTGGCCCTTCCCCGGGCAGAGTCTGGAGGAGTGGGGGGTGGCTCTGGAGGTGCTCCGGGGGCTCCAGGGGTTCCAGGGGGTGCTCGGCGGAGGCCATGCCCAGCCAGAGTGGCCCTTCCCCGGGCATAGTCTGGGGAGAGTGGGGGGTGGCTCTGGAGGTGCTCCGGGGGCTCCAGGGGGTGCTCAGTGGAGGCCATGCCCAGCCAGAGTGGCCCTTCCCCGGGCAGAGTCTGGAGGAGTGGGGGGTGGCTCTGGAGGTGCTCCGGGGGCTCCAGGGGTTCCAGGGGGTGCTCAGCGGAGGCCATGCCCAGCCAGAGTTGCCCTTCCCCGGGGTGAGTCTGGAGGAGTGGGGGGTGGCTCTGGAGGGGCTCCAGGGGTTCCAGGGGGGTGCTCGGCGGAGGCCATGCCCAGCCAGAGTGGCCCTTCCCCGGGGTGAGTCTGGAGGAGTGGGGGGTGGCTCTGGAGGGGCTCCAGGGGTTCCAGGGGGTGCTCGGCGGAGGCCAGGCCCAGCCAGAGTGGCCCTTCCCCGGGCATAGTCTGGGGAGAGTGGGGGGTGGCTCTGGAGGTGCTCCGGGGGCTCCAGGGGGTGCTCAGTGGAGGCCATGCCCAGCCAGAGTGGCCCTTCCCCGGGCATAGTCTGGGGAGAGTGGGGGGTGGCTCTGGAGGTGCTCCGGGGGCTTCAGGGGGTGCTCAGTGGAGGCCATGCCCAGCCAGAGTGTCCCTTCCCCGGGCAGAGTCTGGAGGAGTGGGGGGTGGCTCTGGAGGTGCTCCGGGGGCTCCAGGGGGTGCTCGGCGGAGGCCATGCCCAGCCAGAGTGGCCCTTCCCCGGGCAGAGTCTGGAGGAGTGGGGGTGGCTCTGGAGGTGCTCCGGGGGCTCCAGGGGTTCCAGGGGGTGCTCAGTGGGGGCCATGCCCAGCCAGAGTGGCCCTTCCCCGGGCAAAGTCTGGTCGTGTGCGGGGTGGATGATCCCTGCTCCGCCTCACGCGAGTTCGAGACCGGCTGGGTGCCCTTTTATCCATGAGGCACTGCACTGCCTCCGGCAGCCGAGTTCGGGGCCCGGTGAGGGCTCCAGGCTCCAGGGGCTCCGACCCGGAGCCTCCGACCCGCAGAAGGTGCTCCCTGGCCGGGCAAAGTCTGGCCGTGTGCGGGGTGGATGATCCCTGCTCCGCCTCACGCGAGTTCGAGACCGGCTGGGTGCCCTTTTATCCATGAGGCACTGCACTTCCTCCGGCAGCCGAGTTCGGGGCCCGGTGAGGGCTCCAGGCTCCAGGGGCTCCGACCCGGAGCCTCCGACCCGCAGAAGGTGCTCCCTGGCCGGGCAAAGTCTGGCCGTGTGCGGGGTGGATGATCCCTGCTCCGCCTCACGCGAGTTCGAGACCGGCTGGGTGCCCTTTTATCCATGAGGCACTGCACTGCCTCCGGCAGCCGAGTTCGGGGCCCGGTGAGGGCTCCAGGCTCCAGGGGCTCCGACCCGGAGCCTCCGACCCGCAGAAGGTGCTCCCTGGCCGGGCAAAGTCTGGCCGTGTGCGGGGTGGATGATCCCTGCTCCGCCTCACGCGAGTTCGAGACCGGCTGGGTGCCCTTTTATCCATGAGGCACTGCACTTCCTCCGGCAGCCGAGTTCGGGGCCCGGTGAGGGCTCCAGGCTCCAGGGGCTCCGACCCGGAGCCTCCGCTCCGCAGAAGGTGCTCCCTGGCCGGGCAAAGTCTGGCCGTGTGCGGGGTGGATGATCCCTGCTCCGCCTCACGCGAGTTCGAGACCGGCTGGGTGCCCTTTTATCCATGAGGCACTGCACTGCCTCCGGCAGCCGAGTTCGGGGCCCGGTGAGGGCTCCAGGCTCCAGGGGCTCCGACCCGGAGCCTCCGACCCGCAGAAGGTGCTCCCTGGCCGGGCAAAGTCTGGCCGTGTGCGGGGTGGATGATCCCTGCTCCGCCTCACGCGAGTTCGAGACCGGCTGGGTGCCCTTTTATCCATGAGGCACTGCACTGCCTCCGGCAGCCGAGTTCGGGGCCCGGTGAGGGCTCCAGGCTCCAGGGGCTCCGACCCGGAGCCTCCGACCCGCAGAAGGTGCTCCCTGGCCGGGCAAAGTCTGGCCGTGTGCGGGGTGGATGATCCCTGCTCCGCCTCACGCGAGTTCGAGACCGGCTGGGTGCCCTTTTATCCATGAGGCACTGCACTTCCTCCGGCAGCCGAGTTCGGGGCCCGGTGAGGGCTCCAGGCTCCAGGGGCTCCGACCCGGAGCCTCCGACCCGCAGAAGGTGCTCCCTGGCCGGGCAAAGTCTGGCCGTGTGCGGTGTGGATGATCCCTGCTCCGCCTCACGCGAGTTCGAGACCGGCTGGGTACCCTTTTATCCAAGAATCAACTGGAGTGTGGAGCTTCTACGGGCCTCCAGGGGCACTGCCGACCCAGAGCTGTGCCCCGGCTTCAGTTCTCTGTATCTCAGGAAGTTTTTTATTTATACATCTATTTCATCCATAATCTCTGGCGCCTAAAGGGTTATCAGTCCTTGGGGCTTGGGGCTAGGCTTGGCGTTTGTCAAATATTTATTTATTTTTGTCCACCTTTATTTACAAAAAATACAGAAGATGGCAGCAGATGATAAGGTATTGAAACCAACAACTCTGTATTCTAACCCTTTAAGCGCCAAAGTCGCAGAAATGCAACTTTACCGTACAAGGAAATTAATGAAATAATAGTAGAAAATGAATCACTTCAGTCATTGGTCGGTTCGGTGCAACTTCCCTTTATTAGCCAGGTATGATCCAGGGCAGATCCGGTAAGGAAAAAAATGGCTGGAGGAAGTACACGTGGCATGCAATTTACAGCAGATTCTGACTCTGAAGGGTATTATCTCCCCGAGAGTGACGATGGATTTCCAAGTGGAGATGAAGGGACTTCGAAACAACGGACAGGTGCAAAGGACAGACGGAGGCGAGGAACCAGTGGAACCAGTGGCTGCAGTAAAACTTGCCCGGTGGATGAGAGCTGGGACATGCTGAGAGAGGTCGAGGTATTTGAGGCATGGATCAAACCTTTTGAAGACCCAGTTGGCTACACAGGAGAGATGGATCTGACGGATGCTAATCCATTTGATATTCTGTCACTCTTTCTGACCGATCAGTTTTGGACTTTCATTACTGATGAGACAAATAGATATGCACATCAGTGTATGGCACCTATGATTCTGAAGCCACATTCAAGATTTCTTGAGTGGTATGATGTATCAGTCACCGAAATGAAAGCTTTCTTCGCTTTGCATCTCTCCATGGGCCTTGTTGAGAAACCTGAAATCGAGGATTACTGGGGAACATTTTGGCTTACACAAACGCCTGGATTTGGAAATGTAATGTCAAGAAACAGATTTGAAATCATTCTTTCGTTCTTTCATTTTGTCAACAATAATGATTATGTGAGAACAGGCGAGCCCGGGCACGATAAACTGTTCAAAGTCCGCCCAATAATAGATTTGATTATTCCCAAATTTGCAGCAGTTTACAGTCCAATCAAGGAGCTTTCTTTAGATGAAATGACAATAGCTTTCAAGGGGAGATCTTCACTAAAATGTTACTCTCCGAATAAACCTGACAAATATGGCTATAGAGTGTATGCCCTGAGTGAAAGCTGTTCAGTGTATGTTTTGCGCTGGTCAATGCACACTGGACAGTACAAAAATAATGCAAGCAACATCAGTGCAACACACGCAGTTGTCCGTGAGTTGGTTTCTCCCTTTACGGGCAAAGGACACGAGATTTACATGGACAGTTACTATACCTCGCCTGTAATTGCAAATGAATTAGCAGATTTGGAAACTGGACTGTGTGGGACGGTAAGGATTACCAGGTTGGGGATGCCAAAATGCCTTGGTAAAAGTGTCTTACAGCTGAAAAAAGGAGATGACCCAGTTTTTTGCAGAAAGGGAAAACTCCTGGCTTGTGCTTGGCACGATACTAAACGTCTCACCATGTTGTCCACAGTCCATGGAAATGATTGTGTTCAGAGGAGGATCCGATCCAAGACAGATGACACTGGCTTCCGTGACATCAAAAGACCTGTATGTGTCGACCAGTACAACGCCTACATGGGTGGAGTGGACACTGCTGACCAGAGGATGAAGACATACCTCTTTCCACACAGGTCCCGGAAATGGTATCATCGCATATTCAATGCCATTATAAGCATAAGTATTGTCAACTCACACATCATATACACCAAATCCACTCCAGGCCCACACAAACCTTTAAAGGTTTACATTCAGAAGATTATTGATGCATTACTGGCTGATCACTCCAAAAAACAAGAAAGGCGCTCAAGACCGGAGGGTGAAATGCCACAGAGACTCACAGAGCGTCATTGGCTTTGTCAAGCAGAGGGACGTCCAGACTGCGCCGTGTGCTCTGACCGCTCTCGTACCAAAGGCAGGCGGCAAACAAAGTACAGGTGCCGTCAGTGTGGCGTTGGCCTCTGTGCGGTTCCATGCAACGAGAGATACCATACGCTAAAAAACTTTAAATGCTGTCATTTGGATATGTAAAAGTGCAGGGTACCTTGACCCTGGATGGACATCTTTTCTGTGATGGCTCTCTCCTTTCTTCACTGCTTTCTCCACAACCTGCCTGGCACCAATGATGGATGTATAAGTTGGAAAAATAAAAAAAATGAAAAAAATACATAATAAATACCGTGTTTGTCATCATTTGGTCAGAACTTGTAATCAGGGCCCGAGTTTGAAGATGTGAGCAAAAGGGGTGAAAATGGGTTAAAATGTGAAAAAACACCAAAATGAGCAAAATGAAATAATCCCCCATCATCAGTGCACAGTTTGCCCCCAGAAAAGCACTCCCCTGGGGCCTGGAGGTGATCTGACCACCAGAATATAGTACCATATACCCCTGCTGGTCTTAGAAAAAAAACCGAGCTTCCAGCCAATAGTACACTATACCCGAGGGACTCTGTCGTTTTTCGGCAATAGTACACTATACCCGAGGGACTCTGTCGTTTTTCGGCAATAGTACACTATACCCGAGGGACTCTGTCGTTTTTCGGCAATAGTACACTATACCCGAGGGACTCTGTCGTTTTTCGGCAATAGTACACTATACCCGAGGGACTCTGTCGTTTTTCCGGGCCGTAGTATGAAGTTGTGAGCAAAAGGGGTGAAAATGGGTTAAAATGTGAAAAAACACCAAAATGAGCAAAATGAAATAATCCCCCATCATCAGTGCACTGTTTGCCCCCAGAAAAGCACTCCAATGGGGCCTGGAGGTGATCTGACCATCAGAGTATAGCACCATATGCCCCTGAGGGACTTAGAGTAAAAACCGAAATAGTACACTATACCTGAAAAGACTCTGTCATTTTTCGGCAATAGTACACTATACCCGAGCGACTCTGTCGTTTTTCCGGGCCGTAGTATGAAGTTGTGAGCAAATGGGGTGAAAATGGGTTAAAATGTGAAAAAACACCAAAATGAGCAAAATGAAATAATCCCCCATCATCAGTGCACTGTTTGCCCCCAGAAAAGCACTCCCCTGGGGCCTGGAGGTGATCTGACCATCATAGTATAGCACCATATGCCCCTGAGGGACTTAGAGTAAAAACCGAAATAGTACACTATACCTGAAAAGACTCTGTCATTTTTCGGCAATATTACACTATACCAGAGCGACTCTGTCGTTTTTCGGCAATAGTACACTATATACCGTTGGACTTAGTCGTTTTTTGGGCTCATGGGAATAAGCGTTCAGCTCAAAATTCCCGGGCTAAATCACGCTGCTCCCGAGAAATTCTTACGCTGCTCTCACGCGGAATGTGCAAAATGGTAATGCTGGGAGGGAGGGGCGGGCGGTTTTTGAGAATGACGTTTTTCGCAATCGAAACAGGTACATTTCCTGGTTGTGCGGATACCGGGCAAGGAGCTCGTTTGACGGGCACACGAGAACCGCGATCGATGGGCCCCGTTCTGGTTTTATCCAGCTTCCAAGGCTCCTTCACAGCCGTAATGTCAAGTCATGGTTCGGAGGTGCGGAGGTGAGCGTCGGATCACGGAGCCTCTGAATGGAGCCCCGCGCTCCGCGCTCCACCGGGCTCTAAGCGCCGCTCAGACCCGGCATGAGAGGGTCTATTTTCGGCTTGATTTTACCAGACTCCCGGGCACTTCCAGAAGCTTCCTGTTTGCTCTGATTGCTCGGGGCAGAGCACGGTGTCACGCTGACCACGGGCTGTACGCGGAGGTGAGAGCTGGTTGTAAGGCGGATCACGGAGCCTCTGAATGGAGCCCCGCGCTCCGCGCTCCTCCGGGCTCTAAGCGCCGCTCAGACCCGGCATGAGAGGGTCTATTTTCGGCTTGATTTTACCAGACTCCCGGGCACTTCCAGAAGCTTCCTGTTTGCTCTGATTGCTCGGGGCAGAGCACGGTGTCACGCTGACCACGGGCTGTACGCGGAGGTGAGAGCTGGTTGTAAGGCGGATCACGGAGCCTCTGAATGGAGCCCCGCGCTCCGCGCTCCTCCGGGCTCTAAGCGCCGCTCAGACCCGGCATGAGAGGGTCTATTTTCGGCTTGATTTTACCAGACTCCCGGGCACTTCCAGAAGCTTCCTGTTTGCTCTGATTGCTCGGGGCAGAGCACGGTGTCACGCTGACCACGGGCTGTACGCGGAGGTGAGAGCTGGTTGTAAGGCGGATCACGGAGCCTCTGAATGGAGCCCCGCGCTCCGCGCTCCTCCGGGCTCTAAGTGCCGCTCAGACCCGGCATGAGAGGGTCTATTTTCGGCTTGATTTTACCAGACTCCCGGGCACTTCCAGAAGCTTCCTGTTTGCTCTGATTGCTCGGGGCAGAGCACGGTGTCACGCTGACCACGGGCTGTACGCGGAGGTGACCCGCTCCGTGATCTTAGCGCCGCCCAGACCCAGGGCCATCCACCCCGCATACGGCCAGACTTTGCCCGGCCAGGGAGAACCTTCTGCGGGTCGGAGGCTCCGGGTCGGAGCCCCTGGAGCCTGGAGCCCTCACCGGGCCCCGAACTCGGCTGCCGGAGGCAGTGCAGTGCCTCATGGATAAAAGGCACCCAGCCGTCCAACTCGCGTGAGGCGGAGCAGGGATCATCCGTGAATCAACCATGAAAATGGTACAAATCATGGTTCTATGTATACCAGACAAGGAGCTTGGTCTATTGGCACTCAAGACCCGCCATCGTAGGGCCCCGTTCTGGTTTTATCCAGCTTCGAAGGCTCCTGCGCACTGCGGGTTTGTTTACATTTTGCGGCTGTGGTTTGCTCCGGCTAACCTCACGCCGGACACGTTGGAAGCGAGGCCGAGACAGAGGTCCCACCAGGCGCGGGGCTTCAGTCTGACTGGCTTCCCCCGCGCCTGGCCCCTTGTCTCCGGAGATGGGACCGTCACTCACCCCCGCACTGAAGGACGCGCGGCTTGAAGGATGATGGCTGCGCTTAGCCCCTGTGCCAGGGGCTCTGAGCCAGTCCCCTTCAGCCTCAACGCGTCCGGTGGGAACACAGTCCGGGTCCATTGTCACTCACCCCTGCGCAGAAGGACGCGCGGTTTGGAGGATGATGGCTGCGCTTAGCTCCTGGCACAGGGGCTCTGCACCAGTCCCCTTCAGCCTCAACGCGTCCGGTGGAACAACAGTCCAGGCCCTCTGTCACTCACCCCCGCACTGAAGGACGCGCGGCTTGAAGGATGATGGCTGTGCTTAGCCCCTGTGCCAGGGGCTCTGAGCCAGTCCCCTTCAGCCTCAACGCGTCCGGTGGGAACACAGTCCGGGTCCACTGTCACTCACCCCTGCGCAGAAGGACGCGCGACTTGGAGGATGATGGCTGCGCTTAGCCCCTGGCACAGGGGCTCTGCACCAGTCCCCTTCAGCCTCAACGCGTCCGGTGGAACAACAGTCCAGGCCCACTGTCACTCACCCCCGCACTGAAGGACGCGCGGCTTGGAGGATGATGGCTGCGCTTAGCCCCTGTGCCAGGGGCTCTGAGCCAGTCCCCTTCAGCCTCAACGCGTCCGGTGGGAACACAGTCCGGGTCCATTGTCACTCACCCCTGCGCAGAAGGACGCGCGGCTTGGAGGATGATGGCTGCGCTTAGCCCCTGGCACAGGGGCTCTGCACCAGTCCCCTTCAGCCTCAACGCGTCCGGTGGAACAACAGTCCAGGCCCTCTGTCACTCACCCCCGCACTGAAGGACGCGCGGCTTGAAGGATGATGGCTGTGCTTAGCCCCTGTGCCAGGGGCTCTGAGCCAGTCCCCTTCAGCCTCAACGCGTCCGGTGGGAACACAGTCCGGGTCCACTGTCACTCACCCCTGCGCAGAAGGACGCGCGGCTTGGAGGATGATGGCTGCGCTTAGCCCCTGGCACAGGGGCTCTGCACCAGTCCCCTTCAGCCTCAACGCGTCCGGTGGAACAACAGTCCAGGCCCACTGTCACTCACCCCCGCACTGAAGGACGCGCGGCTTGGAGGATGATGGCTGCGCTTAGCCCCTGTTACAGGGGCTCTGCGCCAGTCTCCTTCAGCCTCAACGCGTCCGACGGAACCACAGTCCGAGCCCATTGTCACTCACCCCCGCGCAGCAGGAGGCGCGGCTTGAAGGATGATGGCTGCGCTTAGCCCCTGGGCCCAAGGGCTCTGCGCCAGTCCCCTTCAGCCTCAACGTGTCCGATGGCTCTGCGCGGGGCGGGGGGCAGGGCCGGCGCATATTTTTGGTCCGACTCCGGTCCCTTCCTCGTCTCTGAGTTTGTCAAATGCAGCGCCTGTCCAGGGCTCACTTTGCTATCAACTGGCTGGTCACCGCCATCGTAGGGCCCCGTTCTGGTTTCATCCAGCTTCGAAGGCTCCTGCGCACTGCGGGGTTGTTGGCATTTGTGGTCCTGATTTGCGCTGGCTCACCCTTACGCTGGACACAGCGCCAGATGATATATTTGGTCCGACTCCGGTCCCTTCCTCGTCTCTGAGTTTGTCAAATGCAGCGCCTGTCCAGGGCTCACTTTGCTATCAACTGGCTGGTCACCGCCATCGTAGGGCCCCGTTCTGGTTTCATCCAGCTTCGAAGGCTCCTGCGCACTGCGGGGTTGTTGGCATTTGTGGTCCTGATTTGCGCTGGCTCACCCTTACGCTGGACACAGCGCCAGATGATATATTTGGTCCGACTCCGGTCCCTTCCTCGTCTCTGAGTTTGTCAAATGCAGCTCCTGTCCAGGGCTCACTTTGCTATCAACTGGCTGGTCACCGCCATCGTAGGGCCCCGTTCTGGTTTCATCCAGCTTCGAAGGCTCCTGCGCACTGCGGGGTTGTTGGCATTTGTGGTCCTGATTTGCGCTGGCTCACCCTTACGCTGGACACAGCGCCAGATGATATATTTGGTCCGACTCCGGTCCCTTCCTCGTCTCTGAGTTTGTCAAATGCAGCGCCTGTCCAGGGCTCACTTTGCTATCAACTGGCTGGTCACCGCCATCGTAGGGCCCCGTTCTGGTTTCATCCAGCTTCGAAGGCTCCTGCGCACTGCGGGGTTGTTGGCATTTGTGGTCCTGATTTGCGCTGGCTCACCCTCACGCTGGACACAGCGCCAGATGATATATTTGGTCCGACTCCGGTCCCTTCCTCGTCTCTGAGTTTGTCAAATGCAGCTCCTGTCCAGGGCTCACTTTGCTATCAACTGGCTGGTCACCGCCATCGTAGGGCCCCGTTCTGGTTTCATCCAGCTTCGAAGGCTCCTGCGCACTGCGGGGTTGTTGGCATTTGTGGTCCAGAGCCCCGGCTCTAAATTAAACCTGTTACCCTAGTAGGCCGGCCTCCGGGTCCCCCTCTCTTCTTCGGTTATGGAGTACATTGGGCGCGGGGGCAGCCAGTGGAGGGCAAGGGCCCTGCCTCCAAGTGTGGTGTAGGGGACAGGGGAGCCAGGGCCTTGGGGTCCTGGTGCTTTTTATCTTTTAAAGTGGCTCAGAGTACCAAGGGCACGGACTTCCAGGGGGCTGCACCAAGGGTGTGTAGCTCGTGTTGGGGTGCTTAAGTGTGGGTACCCGGGGACGAAAGGTGGGCCGGGGCCGGCGCGAGCCTCTGTGGTGAGTGCTGGGCCGTTCCCTTGGTACTCCAGTCGGAGTACCAAGGGCACGGACTTCCATGGTATAGTACCAAGGGCACGGACCTCCAGGGGGCTGAAACAAGGGTGTGTAGCCCGTGTGGGGGTGCTTAAGTGTGGGTCCCCGGGTTCGAAGGGAGGGCCTGGTCCCCGGTGGTCATCCCCGGAGTCCCAGAGCCTGCAACCCGGGGAAGAGTGGCCCGTCCCCAGACTGAGTTTGGGGGAATGCGGGGTGGCTCTGGAGGGGCTCCAGGGGTTCCAGGGGGTGCTCGGCGGAGGCCATGCCCAGCCAGAGTGGCCCTTCCCCGGGCAGAATCTGGGGAGAGTGGGGGGTGGCTCTGGAGGTGCTCCGGGGGCTCCAGGGGTTCCAGGGGGTGCTCAGTGGGGGCCATGCCCAGCCAGAGTTGCCCTTCCCCGGGGTGAGTCTGGAGGAGTGGGGGGTGGCTCTGGAGGGGCTCCAGGGGTTCCAGGGGGTGCTCGGCGGAGGCCATGCCCAGCCAGAGTGGCCCTTCCCCGGGCATAGTCTGGGGAGAGTGGGGGGTGGCTCTGGAGGTGCTCCGGGGGCTCCAGGGGGTGCTCAGTGGAGGCCATGCCCAGCCAGAGTGTCCCTTCCCCGTGCAGAGTCTGGAGGAGTGGGGGGTGGCTCTGGAGGTGCTCCGGGGGCTCCAGGGGTTCCAGGGGGTGCTCGGTGGAGGCCATGCCCAGCCAGAGTGGCCCTTCCCCGGGCAGAGTCTGGAGGAGTGGGGGGTGGCTCTGGAGGTGCTCCGGGGGCTCCAGGGGTTCCAGGGGGTGCTCGGCGGAGGCCATGCCCAGCCAGAGTGGCCCTTCCCCGGGCATAGTCTGGGGAGAGTGGGGGGTGGCTCTGGAGGTGCTCCGGGGGCTCCAGGGGGTGCTCAGTGGAGGCCATGCCCAGCCAGAGTGGCCCTTCCCCGGGCATAGTCTGGGGAGAGTGGGGGGTGGCTCTGGAGGTGCTCCGGGGGCTTCAGGGGGTGCTCAGTGGAGGCCATGCCCAGCCAGAGTGTCCCTTCCCCGGGCAGAGTCTGGAGGAGTGGGGGGTGGCTCTGGAGGTGCTCCGGGGGCTCCAGGGGGTGCTCGGCGGAGGCCATGCCCAGCCAGAGTGGCCCTTCCCCGGGCATAGTCTGGGGAGAGTGGGGGGTGGCTCTGGAGGTGCTCCGGGGGCTCCAGGGGGTGCTCAGTGGAGGCCATGCCCAGCCAGAGTGTCCCTTCCCCGGGCAGAGTCTGGAGGAGTGGGGGGTGGCTCTGGAGGTGCTCCGGGGGCTCCAGGGGGTGCTCGGCGGAGGCCATGCCCAGCCAGAGTGGCCCTTCCCCGGGCATAGTCTGGGGAGAGTGGGGGGTGGCTCTGGAGGTGCTCCGGGGGCTCCAGGGGGTGCTCAGTGGAGGCCATGCCCAGCCAGAGTGGCCCTTCCCCGGGCAGAGTCTGGAGGAGTGGGGGGTGGCTCTGGAGGTGCTCCGGGGGCTCCAGGGGTTCCAGGGGGTGCTCGGCGGAGGCCATGCCCAGCCAGAGTGGCCCTTCCCCGGGCATAGTCTGGGGAGAGTGGGGGGTGGCTCTGGAGGTGCTCCGGGGGCTCCAGGGGGTGCTCAGTGGAGGCCATGCCCAGCCAGAGTGGCCCTTCCCCGGGCAGAGTCTGGAGGAGTGGGGGGTGGCTCTGGAGGTGCTCCGGGGGCTCCAGGGGTTCCAGGGGGTGCTCAGCGGAGGCCATGCCCAGCCAGAGTTGCCCTTCCCCGGGGTGAGTCTGGAGGAGTGGGGGGTGGCTCTGGAGGGGCTCCAGGGGTTCCAGGGGGGTGCTCGGCGGAGGCCATGCCCAGCCAGAGTGGCCCTTCCCCGGGGTGAGTCTGGAGGAGTGGGGGGTGGCTCTGGAGGGGCTCCAGGGGTTCCAGGGGGTGCTCGGCGGAGGCCAGGCCCAGCCAGAGTGGCCCTTCCCCGGGCATAGTCTGGGGAGAGTGGGGGGTGGCTCTGGAGGTGCTCCGGGGGCTCCAGGGGGTGCTCAGTGGAGGCCATGCCCAGCCAGAGTGGCCCTTCCCCGGGCATAGTCTGGGGAGAGTGGGGGGTGGCTCTGGAGGTGCTCCGGGGGCTTCAGGGGGTGCTCAGTGGAGGCCATGCCCAGCCAGAGTGTCCCTTCCCCGGGCAGAGTCTGGAGGAGTGGGGGGTGGCTCTGGAGGTGCTCCGGGGGCTCCAGGGGGTGCTCGGCGGAGGCCATGCCCAGCCAGAGTGGCCCTTCCCCGGGCAGAGTCTGGAGGAGTGGGGGTGGCTCTGGAGGTGCTCCGGGGGCTCCAGGGGTTCCAGGGGGTGCTCAGTGGGGGCCATGCCCAGCCAGAGTGGCCCTTCCCCGGGCAAAGTCTGGTCGTGTGCGGGGTGGATGATCCCTGCTCCGCCTCACGCGAGTTCGAGACCGGCTGGGTGCCCTTTTATCCATGAGGCACTGCACTGCCTCCGGCAGCCGAGTTCGGGGCCCGGTGAGGGCTCCAGGCTCCAGGGGCTCCGACCCGGAGCCTCCGACCCGCAGAAGGTGCTCCCTGGCCGGGCAAAGTCTGGCCGTGTGCGGGGTGGATGATCCCTGCTCCGCCTCACGCGAGTTCGAGACCGGCTGGGTGCCCTTTTATCCATGAGGCACTGCACTGCCTCCGGCAGCCGAGTTCGGGGCCCGGTGAGGGCTCCAGGCTCCAGGGGCTCCGACCCGGAGCCTCCGACCCGCAGAAGGTGCTCCCTGGCCGGGCAAAGTCTGGCCGTGTGCGGGGTGGATGATCCCTGCTCCGCCTCACGCGAGTTCGAGACCGGCTGGGTGCCCTTTTATCCATGAGGCACTGCACTTCCTCCGGCAGCCGAGTTCGGGGCCCGGTGAGGGCTCCAGGCTCCAGGGGCTCCGACCCGGAGCCTCCGACCCGCAGAAGGTGCTCCCTGGCCGGGCAAAGTCTGGCCGTGTGCGGGGTGGATGATCCCTGCTCCGCCTCACGCGAGTTCGAGACCGGCTGGGTGCCCTTTTATCCATGAGGCACTGCACTGCCTCCGGCAGCCGAGTTCGGGGCCCGGTGAGGGCTCCAGGCTCCAGGGGCTCCGACCCGGAGCCTCCGACCCGCAGAAGGTGCTCCCTGGCCGGGCAAAGTCTGGCCGTGTGCGGGGTGGATGATCCCTGCTCCGCCTCACGCGAGTTCGAGACCGGCTGGGTGCCCTTTTATCCATGAGGCACTGCACTTCCTCCGGCAGCCGAGTTCGGGGCCCGGTGAGGGCTCCAGGCTCCAGGGGCTCCGATCCGGAGCCTCCGACCCGCAGAAGGTGCTCCCTGGCCGGGCAAAGTCTGGCCGTGTGCGGGGTGGATGATCCCTGCTCCGCCTCACGCGAGTTCGAGACCGGCTGGGTGCCCTTTTATCCATGAGGCACTGCACTGCCTCCGGCAGCCGAGTTCGGGGCCCGGTGAGGGCTCCAGGCTCCAGGGGCTCCGACCCGGAGCCTCCGACCCGCAGAAGGTGCTCCCTGGCCGGGCAAAGTCTGGCCGTGTGCGGGGTGGATGATCCCTGCTCCGCCTCACGCGAGTTCGAGACCGGCTGGGTGCCCTTTTATCCATGAGGCACTGCACTGCCTCCGGCAGCCGAGTTCGGGGCCCGGTGAGGGCTCCAGGCTCCAGGGGCTCCGACCCGGAGCCTCCGACCCGCAGAAGGTGCTCCCTGGCCGGGCAAAGTCTGGCCGTGTGCGGGGTGGATGATCCCTGCTCCGCCTCACGCGAGTTCGAGACCGGCTGGGTGCCCTTTTATCCATGAGGCACTGCACTTCCTCCGGCAGCCGAGTTCGGGGCCCGGTGAGGGCTCCAGGCTCCAGGGGCTCCGACCCGGAGCCTCCGACCCGCAGAAGGTGCTCCCTGGCCGGGCAAAGTCTGGCCGTGTGCGGGGTGGATGATCCCTGCTCCGCCTCACGCGAGTTCGAGACCGGCTGGGTGCCCTTTTATCCATGAGGCACTGCACTGCCTCCGGCAGCCGAGTTCGGGGCCCGGTGAGGGCTCCAGGCTCCAGGGGCTCCGACCCGGAGCCTCCGACCCGCAGAAGGTGCTCCCTGGCCGGGCAAAGTCTGGCCGTGTGCGGGGTGGATGATCCCTGCTCCGCCTCACGCGAGTTCGAGACCGGCTGGGTGCCCTTTTATCCATGAGGCACTGCACTTCCTCCGGCAGCCGAGTTCGGGGCCCGGTGAGGGCTCCAGGCTCCAGGGGCTCCGACCCGGAGCCTCCGACCCGCAGAAGGTGCTCCCTGGCCGGGCAAAGTCTGGCCGTGTGCGGGGTGGATGATCCCTGCTCCGCCTCACGCGAGTTCGAGACCGGCTGGGTGCCCTTTTATCCATGAGGCACTGCACTGCCTCCGGCAGCCGAGTTCGGGGCCCGGTGAGGGCTCCAGGCTCCAGGGGCTCCGACCCGGAGCCTCCGACCCGCAGAAGGTGCTCCCTGGCCGGGCAAAGTCTGGCCGTGTGCGGGGTGGATGATCCCTGCTCCGCCTCACGCGAGTTCGAGACCGGCTGGGTGCCCTTTTATCCATGAGGCACTGCACTGCCTCCGGCAGCCGAGTTCGGGGCCCGGTGAGGGCTCCAGGCTCCAGGGGCTCCGACCCGGAGCCTCCGACCCGCAGAAGGTGCTCCCTGGCCGGGCAAAGTCTGGCCGTGTGCGGGGTGGATGATCCCTGCTCCGCCTCACGCGAGTTCGAGACCGGCTGGGTGCCCTTTTATCCATGAGGCACTGCACTTCCTCCGGCAGCCGAGTTCGGGGCCCGGTGAGGGCTCCAGGCTCCAGGGGCTCCGACCCGGAGCCTCCGACCCGCAGAAGGTGCTCCCTGGCCGGGCAAAGTCTGGCCGTGTGCGGGGTGGATGATCCCTGCTCCGCCTCACGCGAGTTCGAGACCGGCTGGGTACCCTTTTATCCAAGAATCAACTGGAGTGTGGAGCTTCTACGGGCCTCCAGGGGCACTGCCGACCCAGAGCTGTGCCCCGGCTTCAGTTCTCTGTATCTCAGGAAGTTTTTTATTTATACATCTATTTCATCCATAATCTCTGGCGCCTAAAGGGTTATCAGTCCTTGGGGCTTGGGGCTAGGCTTGGCGTTTGTCAAATATTTATTTATTTTTGTCCACCTTTATTTACAAAAAATACAGAAGATGGCAGCAGATGATAAGGTATTGAAACCAACAACTCTGTATTCTAACCCTTTAAGCGCCAAAGTCGCAGAAATGCAACTTTACCGTACAAGGAAATTAATGAAATAATAGTAGAAAATGAATCACTTCAGTCATTGGTCGGTTCGGTGCAACTTCCCTTTATTAGCCAGGTATGATCCAGGGCAGATCCGGTAAGGAAAAAAATGGCTGGAGGAAGTACACGTGGCATGCAATTTACAGCAGATTCTGACTCTGAAGGGTATTATCTCCCCGAGAGTGACGATGGATTTCCAAGTGGAGATGAAGGGACTTCGAAACAACGGACAGGTGCAAAGGACAGACGGAGGCGAGGAACCAGTGGAACCAGTGGCTGCAGTAAAACTTGCCCGGTGGATGAGAGCTGGGACATGCTGAGAGAGGTCGAGGTATTTGAGGCATGGATCAAACCTTTTGAAGACCCAGTTGGCTACACAGGAGAGATGGATCTGACGGATGCTAATCCATTTGATATTCTGTCACTCTTTCTGACCGATCAGTTTTGGACTTTCATTACTGATGAGACAAATAGATATGCACATCAGTGTATGGCACCTATGATTCTGAAGCCACATTCAAGATTTCTTGAGTGGTATGATGTATCAGTCACCGAAATGAAAGCTTTCTTCGCTTTGCATCTCTCCATGGGCCTTGTTGAGAAACCTGAAATCGAGGATTACTGGGGAACATTTTGGCTTACACAAACGCCTGGATTTGGAAATGTAATGTCAAGAAACAGATTTGAAATCATTCTTTCGTTCTTTCATTTTGTCAACAATAATGATTATGTGAGAACAGGCGAGCCCGGGCACGATAAACTGTTCAAAGTCCGCCCAATAATAGATTTGATTATTCCCAAATTTGCAGCAGTTTACAGTCCAATCAAGGAGCTTTCTTTAGATGAAATGACAATAGCTTTCAAGGGGAGATCTTCACTAAAATGTTACTCTCCGAATAAACCTGACAAATATGGCTATAGAGTGTATGCCCTGAGTGAAAGCTGTTCAGGGTATGTTTTGCGCTGGTCAATGCACACTGGACAGTACAAAAATAATGCAAGCAACATCAGTGCAACACACGCAGTTGTCCGTGAGTTGGTTTCTCCCTTTACGGGCAAAGGACACGAGATTTACATGGACAGTTACTATACCTCGCCTGTAATTGCAAATGAATTAGCAGATTTGGAAACTGGACTGTGTGGGACGGTAAGGATTACCAGGTTGGGGATGCCAAAATGCCTTGGTAAAAGTGTCTTACAGCTGAAAAAAGGAGATGACCCAGTTTTTTGCAGAAAGGGAAAACTCCTGGCTTGTGCTTGGCACGATACTAAACGTCTCACCATGTTGTCCACAGTCCATGGAAATGATTGTGTTCAGAGGAGGATCCGATCCAAGACAGATGACACTGGCTTCCGTGACATCAAAAGACCTGTATGTGTCGACCAGTACAACGCCTACATGGGTGGAGTGGACACTGCTGACCAGAGGATGAAGACATACCTCTTTCCACACAGGTCCCGGAAATGGTATCATCGCATATTCAATGCCATTATAAGCATAAGTATTGTCAACTCACACATCATATACACCAAATCCACTCCAGGCCCACACAAACCTTTAAAGGTTTACATTCAGAAGATTATTGATGCATTACTGGCTGATCACTCCAAAAAACAAGAAAGGCGCTCAAGACCGGAGGGTGAAATGCCACAGAGACTCACAGAGCGTCATTGGCTTTGTCAAGCAGAGGGACGTCCAGACTGCGCCGTGTGCTCTGACCGCTCTCGTACCAAAGGCAGGCGGCAAACAAAGTACAGGTGCCGTCAGTGTGGCGTTGGCCTCTGTGCGGTTCCATGCAACGAGAGATACCATACGCTAAAAAACTTTAAATGCTGTCATTTGGATATGTAAAAGTGCAGGGTACCTTGACCCTGGATGGACATCTTTTCTGTGATGGCTCTCTCCTTTCTTCACTGCTTTCTCCACAACCTGCCTGGCACCAATGATGGATGTATAAGTTGGAAAAATAAAAAAAATGAAAAAAATACATAATAAATACCGTGTTTGTCATCATTTGGTCAGAACTTGTAATCAGGGCCCGAGTTTGAAGATGTGAGCAAAAGGGGTGAAAATGGGTTAAAATGTGAAAAAACACCAAAATGAGCAAAATGAAATAATCCCCCATCATCAGTGCACAGTTTGCCCCCAGAAAAGCACTCCCCTGGGGCCTGGAGGTGATCTGACCACCAGAATATAGTACCATATACCCCTGCTGGTCTTAGAAAAAAAACCGAGCTTCCAGCCAATAGTACACTATACCCGAGGGACTCTGTCGTTTTTCGGCAATAGTACACTATACCCGAGGGACTCTGTCGTTTTTCGGCAATAGTACACTATACCCGAGGGACTCTGTCGTTTTTCGGCAATAGTACACTATACCCGAGGGACTCTGTCGTTTTTCGGCAATAGTACACTATACCCGAGGGACTCTGTCGTTTTTCGGCAATAGTACACTATACCCGAGGGACTCTGTCGTTTTTCCGGGCCGTAGTATGAAGTTGTGAGCAAAAGGGGTGAAAATGGGTTAAAATGTGAAAAAACACCAAAATGAGCAAAATGAAATAATCCCCCATCATCAGTGCACTGTTTGCCCCCAGAAAAGCACTCCAATGGGGCCTGGAGGTGATCTGACCATCAGAGTATAGCACCATATGCCCCTGAGGGACTTAGAGTAAAAACCGAAATAGTACACTATACCTGAAAAGACTCTGTCATTTTTCGGCAATAGTACACTATACCCGAGCGACTCTGTCGTTTTTCCGGGCCGTAGTATGAAGTTGTGAGCAAATGGGGTGAAAATGGGTTAAAATGTGAAAAAACACCAAAATGAGCAAAATGAAATAATCCCCCATCATCAGTGCACTGTTTGCCCCCAGAAAAGCACTCCCCTGGGGCCTGGAGGTGATCTGACCATCATAGTATAGCACCATATGCCCCTGAGGGACTTAGAGTAAAAACCGAAATAGTACACTATACCTGAAAAGACTCTGTCATTTTTCGGCAATAGTACACTATACCAGAGCGACTCTGTCGTTTTTCGGCAATAGTACACTATATACCGTTGGGCTTAGTCGTTTTTTGGGCTCGTGGGAATAAGCGTTCAGCTCAAAATTCCCGGGCTAAATCACGCTGCTCCCGAGAAATTCTTACGCTGCTCTCACGCGGAATGTGCAAAATGGTAATGCTGGGAGGGAGGGGCGGGCGGTTTTTGAGAATGACGTTTTTCGCAATCGAAACAGGTACATTTCCTGGTTGTGCGGATACCGGGCAAGGAGCTCGTTTGACGGGCACACGAGAACCGCGATCGATGGGCCCCGTTCTGGTTTTATCCAGCTTCCAAGGCTCCTTCACAGCCGTAATGTCAAGTCATGGTTCGGAGGTGCGGAGGTGAGCGTCGGATCACGGAGCCTCTGAATGGAGCCCCGCGCTCCGCGCTCCACCGGGCTCTAAGCGCCGCTCAGACCCGGCATGAGAGGGTCTATTTTCGGCTTGATTTTACCAGACTCCCGGGCACTTCCAGAAGCTTCCTGTTTGCTCTGATTGCTCGGGGCAGAGCACGGTGTCACGCTGACCACGGGCTGTACGCGGAGGTGAGAGCTGGTTGTAAGGCGGATCACGGAGCCTCTGAATGGAGCCCCGCGCTCCACCGGGCTCTAAGCGCCGCTCAGACCCGGCATGAGAGGGTCTATTTTCGGCTTGATTTTACCAGACTCCCGGGCACTTCCAGAAGCTTCCTGTTTGCTCTGATTGCTCGGGGCAGAGCACGGTGTCACGCTGACCACGGGCTGTACGCGGAGGTGAGAGCTGGTTGTAAGGCGGATCACGGAGCCTCTGAATGGAGCCCCGCGCTCCACCGGGCTCTAAGCGCCGCTCAGACCCGGCATGAGAGGGTCTATTTTCGGCTTGATTTTACCAGACTCCCGGGCACTTCCAGAAGCTTCCTGTTTGCTCTGATTGCTCGGGGCAGAGCACGGTGTCACGCTGACCACGGGCTGTACGCGGAGGTGAGAGCTGGTTGTAAGGCGGATCACGGAGCCTCTGAATGGAGCCCCGCGCTCCGCGCTCCTCCGGGCTCTAAGTGCCGCTCAGACCCGGCATGAGAGGGTCTATTTTCGGCTTGATTTTACCAGACTCCCGGGCACTTCCAGAAGCTTCCTGTTTGCTCTGATTGCTCGGGGCAGAGCACGGTGTCACGCTGACCACGGGCTGTACGCGGAGGTGACCCGCTCCGTGATCTTAGCGCCGCCCAGACCCAGGGCCATCCACCCCGCATACGGCCAGACTTTGCCCGGCCAGGGAGAACCTTCTGCGGGTCGGAGGCTCCGGGTCGGAGCCCCTGGAGCCTGGAGCCCTCACCGGGCCCCGAACTCGGCTGCCGGAGGCAGTGCAGTGCCTCATGGATAAAAGGCACCCAGCCGTCCAACTCGCGTGAGGCGGAGCAGGGATCATCCGTGAATCAACCATGAAAATGGTACAAATCATGGTTCTATGTATACCAGACAAGGAGCTTGGTCTATTGGCACTCAAGACCCGCCATCGTAGGGCCCCGTTCTGGTTTTATCCAGCTTCGAAGGCTCCTGCGCACTGCGGGTTTGTTTACATTTTGCGGCTGTGGTTTGCTCCGGCTAACCTCACGCCGGACACGTTGGAAGCGAGGCCGAGACAGAGGTCCCACCAGGCGCGGGGCTTCAGTCTGACTGGCTTCCCCCGCGCCTGGCCCCTTGTCTCCGGAGATGGGACCGTCACTCACCCCCGCACTGAAGGACGCGCGGCTTGAAGGATGATGGCTGCGCTTAGCCCCTGTGCCAGGGGCTCTGAGCCAGTCCCCTTCAGCCTCAACGCGTCCGGTGGGAACACAGTCCGGGTCCATTGTCACTCACCCCTGCGCAGAAGGACGCGCGGCTTGGAGGATGATGGCTGCGCTTAGCTCCTGGCACAGGGGCTCTGCACCAGTCCCCTTCAGCCTCAACGCGTCCGGTGGAACAACAGTCCAGGCCCTCTGTCACTCACCCCCGCACTGAAGGACGCGCGGCTTGAAGGATGATGGCTGTGCTTAGCCCCTGTGCCAGGGGCTCTGAGCCAGTCCCCTTCAGCCTCAACGCGTCCGGTGGGAACACAGTCCGGGTCCACTGTCACTCACCCCTGCGCAGAAGGACGCGCGACTTGGAGGATGATGGCTGCGCTTAGCCCCTGGCACAGGGGCTCTGCACCAGTCCCCTTCAGCCTCAACGCGTCCGGTGGAACAACAGTCCAGGCCCACTGTCACTCACCCCCGCACTGAAGGACGCGCGGCTTGGAGGATGATGGCTGCGCTTAGCCCCTGTGCCAGGGGCTCTGAGCCAGTCCCCTTCAGCCTCAACGCGTCCGGTGGGAACACAGTCCGGGTCCATTGTCACTCACCCCTGCGCAGAAGGACGCGCGGCTTGGAGGATGATGGCTGCGCTTAGCCCCTGGCACAGGGGCTCTGCACCAGTCCCCTTCAGCCTCAACGCGTCCGGTGGAACAACAGTCCAGGCCCTCTGTCACTCACCCCCGCACTGAAGGACGCGCGGCTTGAAGGATGATGGCTGTGCTTAGCCCCTGTGCCAGGGGCTCTGAGCCAGTCCCCTTCAGCCTCAACGCGTCCGGTGGGAACACAGTCCGGGTCCACTGTCACTCACCCCTGCGCAGAAGGACGCGCGGCTTGGAGGATGATGGCTGCGCTTAGCCCCTGGCACAGGGGCTCTGCACCAGTCCCCTTCAGCCTCAACGCGTCCGGTGGAACAACAGTCCAGGCCCACTGTCACTCACCCCCGCACTGAAGGACGCGCGGCTTGGAGGATGATGGCTGCGCTTAGCCCCTGTTACAGGGGCTCTGCGCCAGTCTCCTTCAGCCTCAACGCGTCCGACGGAACCACAGTCCGAGCCCATTGTCACTCACCCCCGCGCAGCAGGAGGCGCGGCTTGAAGGATGATGGCTGCGCTTAGCCCCTGGGCCCAAGGGCTCTGCGCCAGTCCCCTTCAGCCTCAACGTGTCCGATGGCTCTGCGCGGGGCGGGGGGCAGGGCCGGCGCATATTTTTGGTCCGACTCCGGTCCCTTCCTCGTCTCTGAGTTTGTCAAATGCAGCGCCTGTCCAGGGCTCACTTTGCTATCAACTGGCTGGTCACCGCCATCGTAGGGCCCCGTTCTGGTTTCATCCAGCTTCGAAGGCTCCTGCGCACTGCGGGGTTGTTGGCATTTGTGGTCCTGATTTGCGCTGGCTCACCCTTACGCTGGACACAGCGCCAGATGATATATTTGGTCCGACTCCGGTCCCTTCCTCGTCTCTGAGTTTGTCAAATGCAGCGCCTGTCCAGGGCTCACTTTGCTATCAACTGGCTGGTCACCGCCATCGTAGGGCCCCGTTCTGGTTTCATCCAGCTTCGAAGGCTCCTGCGCACTGCGGGGTTGTTGGCATTTGTGGTCCTGATTTGCGCTGGCTCACCCTTACGCTGGACACAGCGCCAGATGATATATTTGGTCCGACTCCGGTCCCTTCCTCGTCTCTGAGTTTGTCAAATGCAGCTCCTGTCCAGGGCTCACTTTGCTATCAACTGGCTGGTCACCGCCATCGTAGGGCCCCGTTCTGGTTTCATCCAGCTTCGAAGGCTCCTGCGCACTGCGGGGTTGTTGGCATTTGTGGTCCTGATTTGCGCTGGCTCACCCTTACGCTGGACACAGCGCCAGATGATATATTTGGTCCGACTCTGGTCCCTTCCTCGTCTCTGAGTTTGTCAAATGCAGCGCCTGTCCAGGGCTCACTTTGCTATCAACTGGCTGGTCACCGCCATCGTAGGGCCCCGTTCTGGTTTCATCCAGCTTCGAAGGCTCCTGCGCACTGCGGGGTTGTTGGCATTTGTGGTCCTGATTTGCGCTGGCTCACCCTCACGCTGGACACAGCGCCAGATGATATATTTGGTCCGACTCCGGTCCCTTCCTCGTCTCTGAGTTTGTCAAATGCAGCTCCTGTCCAGGGCTCACTTTGCTATCAACTGGCTGGTCACCGCCATCGTAGGGCCCCGTTCTGGTTTCATCCAGCTTCGAAGGCTCCTGCGCACTGCGGGGTTGTTGGCATTTGTGGTCCAGAGCCCCGGCTCTAAATTAAACCTGTTACCCTAGTAGGCCGGCCTCCGGGTCCCCCTCTCTTCTTCGGTTATGGAGTACATTGGGCGCGGGGGCAGCCAGTGGAGGGCAAGGGCCCTGCCTCCAAGTGTGGTGTAGGGGACAGGGGAGCCAGGGCCTTGGGGTCCTGGTGCTTTTTATCTTTTAAAGTGGCTCAGAGTACCAAGGGCACGGACTTCCAGGGGGCTGCACCAAGGGTGTGTAGCTCGTGTTGGGGTGCTTAAGTGTGGGTACCCGGGGACGAAAGGTGGGCCGGGGCCGGCGCGAGCCTCTGTGGTGAGTGCTGGGCCGTTCCCTTGGTACTCCAGTCGGAGTACCAAGGGCACGGACTTCCATGGTATAGTACCAAGGGCACGGACCTCCAGGGGGCTGAAACAAGGGTGTGTAGCCCGTGTGGGGGTGCTTAAGTGTGGGTCCCCGGGTTCGAAGGGAGGGCCTGGTCCCCGGTGGTCATCCCCGGAGTCCCAGAGCCTGCAACCCGGGGAAGAGTGGCCCGTCCCCAGACTGAGTTTGGGGGAATGCGGGGTGGCTCTGGAGGGGCTCCAGGGGTTCCAGGGGGTGCTCGGCGGAGGCCATGCCCAGCCAGAGTGGCCCTTCCCCGGGCAGAATCTGGGGAGAGTGGGGGGTGGCTCTGGAGGTGCTCCGGGGGCTCCAGGGGTTCCAGGGGGTGCTCAGTGGGGGCCATGCCCAGCCAGAGTTGCCCTTCCCCGGGGTGAGTCTGGAGGAGTGGGGGGTGGCTCTGGAGGGGCTCCAGGGGTTCCAGGGGGTGCTCGGCGGAGGCCATGCCCAGCCAGAGTGGCCCTTCCCCGGGCATAGTCTGGGGAGAGTGGGGGGTGGCTCTGGAGGTGCTCCGGGGGCTCCAGGGGGTGCTCAGTGGAGGCCATGCCCAGCCAGAGTGTCCCTTCCCCGTGCAGAGTCTGGAGGAGTGGGGGGTGGCTCTGGAGGTGCTCCGGGGGCTCCAGGGGTTCCAGGGGGTGCTCGGTGGAGGCCATGCCCAGCCAGAGTGGCCCTTCCCCGGGCAGAGTCTGGAGGAGTGGGGGGTGGCTCTGGAGGTGCTCCGGGGGCTCCAGGGGTTCCAGGGGGTGCTCGGCGGAGGCCATGCCCAGCCAGAGTGGCCCTTCCCCGGGCATAGTCTGGGGAGAGTGGGGGGTGGCTCTGGAGGTGCTCCGGGGGCTCCAGGGGGTGCTCAGTGGAGGCCATGCCCAGCCAGAGTGGCCCTTCCCCGGGCATAGTCTGGGGAGAGTGGGGGGTGGCTCTGGAGGTGCTCCGGGGGCTTCAGGGGGTGCTCAGTGGAGGCCATGCCCAGCCAGAGTGTCCCTTCCCCGGGCAGAGTCTGGAGGAGTGGGGGGTGGCTCTGGAGGTGCTCCGGGGGCTCCAGGGGGTGCTCGGCGGAGGCCATGCCCAGCCAGAGTGGCCCTTCCCCGGGCATAGTCTGGGGAGAGTGGGGGGTGGCTCTGGAGGTGCTCCGGGGGCTCCAGGGGGTGCTCAGTGGAGGCCATGCCCAGCCAGAGTGTCCCTTCCCCGGGCAGAGTCTGGAGGAGTGGGGGGTGGCTCTGGAGGTGCTCCGGGGGCTCCAGGGGGTGCTCGGCGGAGGCCATGCCCAGCCAGAGTGGCCCTTCCCCGGGCATAGTCTGGGGAGAGTGGGGGGTGGCTCTGGAGGTGCTCCGGGGGCTCCAGGGGGTGCTCAGTGGAGGCCATGCCCAGCCAGAGTGGCCCTTCCCCGGGCAGAGTCTGGAGGAGTGGGGGGTGGCTCTGGAGGTGCTCCGGGGGCTCCAGGGGTTCCAGGGGGTGCTCGGCGGAGGCCATGCCCAGCCAGAGTGGCCCTTCCCCGGGCATAGTCTGGGGAGAGTGGGGGGTGGCTCTGGAGGTGCTCCGGGGGCTCCAGGGGGTGCTCAGTGGAGGCCATGCCCAGCCAGAGTGGCCCTTCCCCGGGCAGAGTCTGGAGGAGTGGGGGGTGGCTCTGGAGGTGCTCCGGGGGCTCCAGGGGTTCCAGGGGGTGCTCAGCGGAGGCCATGCCCAGCCAGAGTTGCCCTTCCCCGGGGTGAGTCTGGAGGAGTGGGGGGTGGCTCTGGAGGGGCTCCAGGGGTTCCAGGGGGGTGCTCGGCGGAGGCCATGCCCAGCCAGAGTGGCCCTTCCCCGGGGTGAGTCTGGAGGAGTGGGGGGTGGCTCTGGAGGGGCTCCAGGGGTTCCAGGGGGTGCTCGGCGGAGGCCAGGCCCAGCCAGAGTGGCCCTTCCCCGGGCATAGTCTGGGGAGAGTGGGGGGTGGCTCTGGAGGTGCTCCGGGGGCTCCAGGGGGTGCTCAGTGGAGGCCATGCCCAGCCAGAGTGGCCCTTCCCCGGGCATAGTCTGGGGAGAGTGGGGGGTGGCTCTGGAGGTGCTCCGGGGGCTTCAGGGGGTGCTCAGTGGAGGCCATGCCCAGCCAGAGTGTCCCTTCCCCGGGCAGAGTCTGGAGGAGTGGGGGGTGGCTCTGGAGGTGCTCCGGGGGCTCCAGGGGGTGCTCGGCGGAGGCCATGCCCAGCCAGAGTGGCCCTTCCCCGGGCAGAGTCTGGAGGAGTGGGGGTGGCTCTGGAGGTGCTCCGGGGGCTCCAGGGGTTCCAGGGGGTGCTCAGTGGGGGCCATGCCCAGCCAGAGTGGCCCTTCCCCGGGCAAAGTCTGGTCGTGTGCGGGGTGGATGATCCCTGCTCCGCCTCACGCGAGTTCGAGACCGGCCGGGTGGCCCTTTTATCCATGAGGCACTGCACTGCCTCCGGCAGCCGAGTTCGGGGCCCGGTGAGGGCTCCAGGCTCCAGGGGCTCCGACCCGGAGCCTCCGACCCGCAGAAGGTGCTCCCTGGCCGGGCAAAGTCTGGCCGTGTGCGGGGTGGATGATCCCTGCTCCGCCTCACGCGAGTTCGAGACCGGCTGGGTGCCCTTTTATCCATGAGGCACTGCACTGCCTCCGGCAGCCGAGTTCGGGGCCCGGTGAGGGCTCCAGGCTCCAGGGGCTCCGACCCGGAGCCTCCGACCCGCAGAAGGTGCTCCCTGGCCGGGCAAAGTCTGGCCGTGTGCGGGGTGGATGATCCCTGCTCCGCCTCACGCGAGTTCGAGACCGGCTGGGTGCCCTTTTATCCATGAGGCACTGCACTGCCTCCGGCAGCCGAGTTCGGGGCCCGGTGAGGGCTCCAGGCTCCAGGGGCTCCGACCCGGAGCCTCCGACCGCAGAAGGTGCTCCCTGGCCGGGCAAAGTCTGGCCGTGTGCGGGGTGGATGATCCCTGCTCCGCCTCACGCGAGTTCGAGACCGGCTGGGTGCCCTTTTATCCATGAGGCACTGCACTGCCTCCGGCAGCCGAGTTCGGGGCCCGGTGAGGGCTCCAGGCTCCAGGGGCTCCGACCCGGAGCCTCCGACCCGCAGAAGGTGCTCCCTGGCCGGGCAAAGTCTGGCCGTGTGCGGGGTGGATGATCCCTGCTCCGCCTCACGCGAATTCGAGACCGGCTGGGTGCCCTTTTATCCATGAGGCACTGCACTTCCTCCGGCAGCCGAGTTCGGGGCCCGGTGAGGGCTCCAGGCTCCAGGGGCTCCGACCCGGAGCCTCCGACCCGCAGAAGGTGCTCCCTGGCCGGGCAAAGTCTGGCCGTGTGCGGGGTGGATGATCCCTGCTCCGCCTCACGCGAGTTCGAGACCGGCTGGGTGCCCTTTTATCCATGAGGCACTGCACTGCCTCCGGCAGCCGAGTTCGGGGCCCGGTGAGGGCTCCAGGCTCCAGGGGCTCCGACCCGGAGCCTCCGACCCGCAGAAGGTGCTCCCTGGCCGGGCAAAGTCTGGCCGTGTGCGGGGTGGATGATCCCTGCTCCGCCTCACGCGAGTTCGAGACCGGCTGGGTGCCCTTTTATCCATGAGGCACTGCACTTCCTCCGGCAGCCGAGTTCGGGGCCCGGTGAGGGCTCCAGGCTCCAGGGGCTCCGACCCGGAGCCTCCGACCCGCAGAAGGTGCTCCCTGGCCGGGCAAAGTCTGGCCGTGTGCGGGGTGGATGATCCCTGCTCCGCCTCACGCGAGTTCGAGACCGGCTGGGTGCCCTTTTATCCATGAGGCACTGCACTGCCTCCGGCAGCCGAGTTCGGGGCCCGGTGAGGGCTCCAGGCTCCAGGGGCTCCGACCCGGAGCCTCCGACCCGCAGAAGGTGCTCCCTGGCCGGGCAAAGTCTGGCCGTGTGCGGGGTGGATGATCCCTGCTCCGCCTCACGCGAGTTCGAGACCGGCTGGGTGCCCTTTTATCCATGAGGCACTGCACTGCCTCCGGCAGCCGAGTTCGGGGCCCGGTGAGGGCTCCAGGCTCCAGGGGCTCCGACCCGGAGCCTCCGACCCGCAGAAGGTGCTCCCTGGCCGGGCAAAGTCTGGCCGTGTGCGGGGTGGATGATCCCTGCTCCGCCTCACGCGAGTTCGAGACCGGCTGGGTGCCCTTTTATCCATGAGGCACTGCACTTCCTCCGGCAGCCGAGTTCGGGGCCCGGTGAGGGCTCCAGGCTCCAGGGGCTCCGACCCGGAGCCTCCGACCCGCAGAAGGTGCTCCCTGGCCGGGCAAAGTCTGGCCGTGTGCGGGGTGGATGATCCCTGCTCCGCCTCACGCGAGTTCGAGACCGGCTGGGTACCCTTTTATCCAAGAATCAACTGGAGTGTGGAGCTTCTACGGGCCTCCAGGGGCACTGCCGACCCAGAGCTGTGCCCCGGCTTCAGTTCTCTGTATCTCAGGAAGTTTTTTATTTATACATCTATTTCATCCATAATCTCTGGCGCCTAAAGGGTTACGGCTCCAGTCTCTTCGGAGGCGTGGGTTCAAATCCCACCGCTGCCAGTTCTCACGCCAAGCGTCGAGAGCAAGGAAGTTAGCAGGCTGTGTGATGTCTTCTGTTTGAGTTTAGCTATCATGAAATATATTTTCTAAATTTGGCCCTGGTCATAAACCAACCAGGGATTCTTTACTTCCTCCAAATGGCCTGCCAGCAGGGGCCCGTACGGGAACAACATAAACCACGTTGTTGGCAGGATCCGAAACCTAGGAGTAGTTTTGAGGCCCAAGCGCATAGTTGTAAAGTTCAGAGGGATGGCAATGTCAATCAAGAGTCTGCAGTTGAATACTTATTTACTTTGCAAAGATCGATCGATCGATTGATCGATCGCTCGATCGCTCGAAAGAAAGAAATCAAAAGCCATAGGCTTAAAAATGGGGCACTGGCAAAGTAAACAAAATCCCATCACACACTTGAGCAGAAGAAGCCATTACTCTCGGGATTTAAATCTACGTGGGGAGACCCCAAAATAACTCTTTGGCCTCATTAGTCATCCCTGTCAAGGCGTTGCTGAATAATCTGATGTGTTATAAACATCGTGAACTTAGGCTAAAATGCTATGTTGCACCTTACCACCGAAGTACGCTTGTAGTTTGGGAATTTTGTTCACTGACAATTGCCAGAAAACCTTTTTGATTTTGAAAATAGAGCTTATTTGAGCATTTCCTCTACATCGACACAGAGCGCCATAGGACCAGACCACTCGGGCTGACTCTGTGGCGCAACGGTAGCGCGTCTGACTCCAGATCAGAAGGTTGCGTGTTCAAATCACGTCAGGGTCATGTACTTTATTGATTCTTGTTATAGTGGGTGACCAGCATTCACTCATTCATGTTTTGGGCTGTTTCATACCTGTCACTCCGCAATGATGCGACCTGCCAAGAGGATTTGTTCAAATGCACGTCATTTGCATTGGCCTCTAATACTCAACTTTTTGACAGTTTGGCCATTGCCCTCTGAGAGCTTTAGTTGTGAATGAAACAGCATATACAAAAGTATAAATCAAATGTAAAGCATGCGACGGCCGGGAATCGAACCCAGGTCAATTGCTTGGAAGGCAGCTATGCTTACCACTATACCACCATCGCAAAGACTCACGTGCTTGCAGTGCCGTGTCGCAAATCGGCGCCTGTAATTGATATCTAAAGTTCCATGCACACGGAACATGGTTTGAGAATCATTATAGAAACGTGTTTTTTTGCACAGTTTCGCTGGTCGCATTTCTTGTCCGATTTGCATCATTCAGGGGTCCGTCCCCCCCCCCCCCCCCCCCCTCGTGTGATTCTTGCTGTTGCTTTTGGTATTCCGGCGTGTATTTTTCTCCGGAATTTTGGTCAAAGTTGCAATTTTTCCTATATTTTAGAGTGGCGGGATTTCAGTTACACTTCCAGAGTTTGCGCATGAAGTCTTTGTTGTTGTGTTACTTTTAATGGCGGGTGGCCGCCAACTGAAAAGGTGCATTTACCGCCACCTACTGTATTTGTACGTCTTCAAAGTATGTGTTTTTTACGCTATACCGTATTTAAAAAAAAAACAAATAAAAGAAGGGAGAGTGACAAATAAAAACAAAGAGAGAGGAGGGAGAGCTAGAGAAAGGACTTTGAAGGTCTGAAGGACGGGTCGAACGAACGCAGATAATAAATTACCCTCATGAGGGATTAATAAAAAGGAACCTTACCACAAAGACTTTCCCATACCGGGAGTTGAACCCGGGCCACCTGGGTGAAAACCAGGAATCCTAACCGCTAGACCATATGGGAAACAATTACTGGTTCTATTGGTCGATTTACGGAGCCACTTCCGTGATTATGTGTTTCGTACTTCTGAGGGCAATCGTGGTCTCTTACAAGCAGCGTCATCAGATCCACGTTGCAAAGATCACATACACTGCTTGGTTAGAACCGGTCAAACTGATGAGGCTTTCAACAGTGCAACAGGTAGCGTGGCCGAGTGGTCTAAGGCGCTGGATTAAGGCTCCAGTCTCTTCGGAGGCGTGGGTTCAAATCCCACCGCTGCCAGTTCTCACGCCAAGCGTCGAGAGCAAGGAAGTTAGCAGGCTGTGTGATGTCTTCTGTTTGAGTTTAGCTATCATGAAATATATTTTCTAAATTTGGCCCTGGTCATAAACCAACCAGGGATTCTTTACTTCCTCCAAATGGCCTGCCAGCAGGGGCCCGTACGGGAACAACATAAACCACGTTGTTGGCAGGATCCGAAACCTAGGAGTAGTTTTGAGGCCCAAGCGCATAGTTGTAAAGTTCAGAGGGATGGCAATGTCAATCAAGAGTCTGCAGTTGAATACTTATTTACTTTGCAAAGATCGATCGATCGATTGATCGATCGCTCGATCGCTCGAAAGAAAGAAATCAAAAGCCATAGGCTTAAAAATGGGGCACTGGCAAAGTAAACAAAATCCCATCACACACTTGAGCAGAAGAAGCCATTACTCTCGGGATTTAAATCTACGTGGGGAGACCCCAAAATAACTCTTTGGCCTCATTAGTCATCCCTGTCAAGGCGTTGCTGAATAATCTGATGTGTTATAAACATCGTGAACTTAGGCTAAAATGCTATGTTGCACCTTACCACCGAAGTACGCTTGTAGTTTGGGAATTTTGTTCACTGACAATTGCCAGAAAACCTTTTTGATTTTGAAAATAGAGCTTATTTGAGCATTTCCTCTACATCGACACAGAGCGCCATAGGACCGGACTACTCGGGCTGACTCTGTGGCGCAACGGTAGCGCGTCTGACTCCAGATCAGAAGGTTGCGTGTTCAAATCACGTCAGGGTCATGTACTTTATTGATTCTTGTTATAGTGGGTGACCAGCATTCACTCATTCATGTTTTGGGCTGTTTCATACCTGTCACTCCGCAATGATGCGACCTGCCAAGAGGATTAGTTCAAATGCACGTCATTTGCATTGGCCTCTAATACTCAACTGTTTGACAGTTTGGCCATTGCCCTCTGAGAGCTTTAGTTGTGAATGAAACAGCATATACACAAGTATAAATCAAATGTAAAGCATGCGACGGCCGGGAATCGAACCCAGGTCAATTGCTTGGAAGGCAGCTATGCTTACCACTATACCACCATCGCAAAGACTCCAACGCCTGCAGTGCCGTGTCGCAAATCGGCGCCTGTAATTGATATCTAAAGTTCCATGCACACGGAACATGGTTTGAGAATCATTATAGAAACGTGTTTTTTTGCACAGTTTCGCTGGTCGCATTTCTTGTCCGATTTGCATCATTCAGGGGTCCGTCCGCCCCCCCCCCCCTCGTGTGATTCTTGCTGTTGCTTTTGGTATTCCGGCGTGTATTTTTCTCCGGAATTTTGGTCAAAGTTGCAATTTTTCCTATATTTTAGAGTGGCGGGATTTCAGTTACACTTCCAGAGTTTGCGCATGAAGTCTTTGTTGTTGTGTTACTTTTAATGGCGGGTGGCCGCCAACTGAAAAGGTGCATTTACCGCCACCTACTGTATTTGTACGTCTTCAAAGTATGTGTTTTTTACGCTATACCGTATTTAAAAAAAAAACAAATAAAAGAAGGGAGAGTGACAAATAAAAACAAAGAGAGAGGAGGGAGAGCTAGAGAAAGGACTTTGAAGGTCTGAAGGACGGGTCGAACGAACGCAGATAATAAATTACCCTCATGAGGGATTAATAAAAAGGAACCTTACCACAAAGACTTTCCCATACCGGGAGTTGAACCCGGGCCACCTGGGTGAAAACCAGGAATCCTAACCGCTAGACCATATGGGAAACAATTGCTGGTTCTATTGGTCGATTTACGGAGCCACTTCCGTGATTATGTGTTTCGTACTTCTGAGGGCAATCGTGGTCTCTTACAAGCAGCGTCATCAGATCCACGTTGCAAAGATCACATACACTGCTTGGTTAGAACCGGTCAAACTGATGAGGCTTTCAACAGTGCAACAGGTAGCGTGGCCGAGTGGTCTAAGGCGCTGGATTAAGGCTCCAGTCTCTTCGGAGGCGTGGGTTCAAATCCCACCGCTGCCAGTTCTCACGCCAAGCGTCGAGAGCAAGGAAGTTAGCAGGCTGTGTGATGTCTTCTGTTTGAGATTAGCTATCATGAAATATATTTTCTAAATTTGGCCCTGGTCATAAACCAACCAGGGATTCTTTACTTCCTCCAAATGGCCTGCCAGCAGGGGCCCGTACGGGAACAACATAAACCACGTTGTTGGCAGGATCCGAAACCTAGGAGTAGTTTTGAGGCCCAAGCGCATAGTTGTAAAGTTCAGAGGGATGGCAATGTCAATCAAGAGTCTGCAGTTGAATACTTATTTACTTTGCAAAGATCGATCGATCGATTGATCGATCGCTCGATCGCTCGAAAGAAAGAAATCAAAAGCCATAGGCTTAAAAATGGGGCACTGGCAAAGTAAACAAAATCCCATCACACACTTGAGCAGAAGAAGCCATTACTCTCGGGATTTAAATCTACGTGGGGAGACCCCAAAATAACTCTTTGGCCTCATTAGTCATCCCTGTCAAGGCGTTGCTGAATAATCTGATGTGTTATAAACATCGTGAACTTAGGCTAAAATGCTATGTTGCACCTTACCACCGAAGTACGCTTGTAGTTTGGGAATTTTGTTCACTGACAATTGCCAGAAAACCTTTTTGATTTTGAAAATAGAGCTTATTTGAGCATTTCCTCTACATCGACACAGAGCGCCATAGGACCGGACTACTCGGGCTGACTCTGTGGCGCAACGGTAGCGCGTCTAACTCCAGATCAGAAGGTTGCGTGTTCAAATCACGTCAGGGTCATGTACTTTATTGATTCTTGTTATAGTGGGAGACCAGCATTCACTCATTCATGTTTTGGGGCTGTTTCATACCTGTCACTCCGCAATGATGCGACCTGCCAAGAGGATTAGTTCAAATGCACGTCATTTGCATTGGCCTCTAATACTCAACTGTTTGACAGTTTGGCCATTGCCCTCTGAGAGCTTTAGTTGTGAATGAAACAGCATATACACAAGTATAAATCAAATGTAAAGCATGCGACGGCCGGGAATCGAACCCAGGTCAATTGCTTGGAAGGCAGCTATGCTTACCACTATAACACCATCGCAAAGACTCATGCGCCTGCAGTGCCGTGTCGCAAATCGGCGCCTGTAATTGATATCTAAAGTTCCATGCACACGGAACATGGTTTGAGAATCATTATAGAAACGTGTTTTTTTGCACAGTTTCGCTGGTCGCATTTCTTGTCCGATTTGCATCATTCAGGGGTCCGTCCGCCCCCCCCCCCCTCGTGTGATTCTTGCTGTTGCTTTTGGTATTCCGGCGTGTATTTTTCTCCGGAATTTTGGTCAAAGTTGCAATTTTTCCTATATTTTAGAGTGGCGGGATTTCAGTTACACTTCCAGAGTTTGCGCATGAAGTCTTTGTTGTTGTGTTACTTTTAATGGCGGGTGGCCGCCAACTGAAAAGGTGCATTTACCGCCACCTACTGTATTTGTACGTCTTCAAAGTATGTGTTTTTTACGCTATACCGTATTTAAAAAAAAAACAAATAAAAGAAGGGAGAGTGACAAATAAAAACAAAGAGAGAGGAGGGAGAGCTAGAGAAAGGACTTTGAAGGTCTGAAGGACGGGTCGAACGAACGCAGATAATAAATTACCCTCATGAGGGATTAATAAAAAGGAAGCTTACCACAAAGACTTTCCCATACCGGGAGTTGAACCCGGGCCACCTGGGTGAAAACCAGGAATCCTAACCGCTAGACCATATGGGAAACAATTGCTGGTTCTATAGGTCGATTTACCGAGCCACTTCCGTGATTATGTGTTTCGTACTTCTGAGGGCAATCGTGGTCTCTTACAAGCAGCGTCATCAGATCCACGTTGCAAAGATCACATACACTGCTTGGTTAGAACCGGTCAAGCTGATGAGGCTTTCAACAGTGCAACAGGTAGCGTGGCTGAGTGGTCTAAGGCGCTGGAATAAGGCTCCAGTCTCTTCGGAGGCGTGGGTTCAAATCCCACCGCTGCCAGTTCTCACGCCAAGCGTCGAGAGCAAGGAAGTTAGCAGGCTGTGTGATGTCTTCCGTTTGAGTTTAGCTATCATGAAATATATTTTCTAAATTTGGCCCTGGTCATAAACCAACCAGGGATTCTTTACTTCCTCCAAATGGCCTGCCAGCAGGGGCCCGTACGGGAACAACATAAACCACGTTGTTGGCAGGATCCGAAACCTAGGAGTAGTTTTGAGGCCCAAGCGCATAGTTGTAAAGTTCAGAGGGATGGCAATGTCAATCAAGAGTCTGCAGTTGAATACTTATTTACTTTGCAAAGATCGATCGATCGATTGATCGATCGCTCGATCGCTCGAAAGAAAGAAATCAAAAGCCATAGGCTTAAAAATGGGGCACTGGCAAAGTAAACAAAATCCCATCACACACTTGAGCAGAAGAAGCCATTACTCTCGGGATTTAAATCTACGTGGGGAGACCCCAAAATAACTCTTTGGCCTCATTAGTCATCCCTGTCAAGGCGTTGCTGAATAATCTGATGTGTTATAAACATCGTGAACTTAGGCTAAAATGCTATGTTGCACCTTACCACCGAAGTACGCTTGTAGTTTGGGAATTTTGTTCACTGACAATTGCCAGAAAACCTTTTTGATTTTGAAAATAGAGCTTATTTGAGCATTTCCTCTACATCGACACAGAGCGCCATAGGACCGGACTACTCGGGCTGACTCTGTGGCGCAACGGTAGCGCGTCTAACTCCAGATCAGAAGGTTGCGTGTTCAAATCACGTCAGGGTCATGTACTTTATTGATTCTTGTTATAGTGGGAGACCAGCATTCACTCATTCATGTTTTGGGGCTGTTTCATACCTGTCACTCCGCAATGATGCGACCTGCCAAGAGGATTAGTTCAAATGCACGTCATTTGCATTGGCCTCTAATACTCAACTGTTTGACAGTTTGGCCATTGCCCTCTGAGAGCTTTAGTTGTGAATGAAACAGCATATACACAAGTATAAATCAAATGTAAAGCATGCGATGGCCGGGAATCGAACCCAGGTCAATTGCTTGGAAGGCAGCTATGCTTACCACTATAACACCATCGCAAAGACTCATGCGCCTGCAGTGCCGTGTCGCAAATCGGCGCCTGTAATTGATATCTAAAGTTCCATGCACACGGAACATGGTTTGAGAATCATTATAGAAACGTGTTTTTTTGCACAGTTTCGCTGGTCGCATTTCTTGTCCGATTTGCATCATTCAGGGGTCCGTCCGCCCCCCCCCCCTCGTGTGATTCTTGCTGTTGCTTTTGGTATTCCGGCGTGTATTTTTCTCCGGAATTTTGGTCAAAGTTGCAATTTTTCCTATATTTTAGAGTGGCGGGATTTCAGTTACACTTCCAGAGTTTGCGCATGAAGTCTTTGTTGTTGTGTTACTTTTAATGGCGGGTGGCCGCCAACTGAAAAGGTGCATTTACCGCCACCTACTGTATTTGTACGTCTTCAAAGTATGTGTTTTTTACGCTATACCGTATTTAAAAAAAAAACAAATAAAAGAAGGGAGAGTGACAAATAAAAACAAAGAGAGAGGAGGGAGAGCTAGAGAAAGGACTTTGAAGGTCTGAAGGACGGGTCGAACGAACGCAGATAATAAATTACCCTCATGAGGGATTAATAAAAAGGAAGCTTACCACAAAGACTTTCCCATACCGGGAGTTGAACCCGGGCCACCTGGGTGAAAACCAGGAATCCTAACCGCTAGACCATATGGGAAACAATTGCTGGTTCTATTGGTCGATTTACCGAGCCACTTCCGTGATTATGTGTTTCGTACTTCTGAGGGCAATCGTGGTCTCTTACAAGCAGCGTCATCAGATCCACGTTGCAAAGATCACATACACTGCTTGGTTAGAACCGGTCAAGCTGATGAGGCTTTCAACAGTGCAACAGGTAGCGTGGCCGAGTGGTCTAAGGCGCTGAATTAAGGCTCCAGTCTCTTCGGAGGCGTGGGTTCGAACCCCACCGCTGCCAGTTCTCACGCCAAGCGTCGAGAGCAAGGAAGTTAGCAGGCTGTGTGATGTCTTCCGTTTGAGTTTAGCTATCATGAAATATATTTTCTAAATTATTGCCCTGGTCATAAACCAACCAGGGATTCTTTACTTCCTCCAAATGGCCTGCCAGCAGGGGCCCGTACGGGAACAACATAAACCACGTTGTTGGCAGGATCCGAAACCTAGGAGTAGTTTTGAGGCCCAAGCGCATAGTTGTAAAGTTCAGAGGGATGGCAATGTCAATCAAGAGTCTGCAGTTGAATACTTATTTACTTTGCAAAGATCGATCGATCGATTGATCGATCGCTCGAAAGAAAGAAATCAAAAGCCATAGGCTTAAAAATGGGGCACTGGCAAAGTAAACAAAATCCCATCACACACTTGAGCAGAAGAAGCCATTACTCTCGGGATTTAAATCTACGTGGGGAGACCCCAAAATAACTCTTTGGCCTCATTAGTCATCCCTGTCAAGGCGTTGCTGAATAATCTGATGTGTTATAAACATCGTGAACTTAGGCTAAAATGCTATGTTGCACCTTACCACCGAAGTACGCTTGTAGTTTGGGAATTTTGTTCACTGACAATTGCCAGAAAACCTTTTTGATTTTGAAAATAGAGCTTATTTGAGCATTTCCTTTACATCGACACACAGCGCCATAGGACCGGACTACTCGGGCTGACTCTGTGGCGCAACGGTAGCGCGTCTGACTCCAGATCAGAAGGTTGCGTGTTCAAATCACGTCAGGGTCATGTACTTTATTGATTCTTGTTATAGTGGGTGACCAGCATTCACTCATTCATGTTTTGGGGCTGTTTCATACCTGTCACTCCGCAATGATGCGACCTGCCAAGAGGATTAGTTCAAATGCACGTCATTTGCATTGGCCTCTAATACTCAACTGTTTGACAGTTTGGCCATTGCCCTCTAAGAGCTTTAGTTGTGAATGAAACTGCATATACACAAGTATAAATCAAATGTAAAGCATGCGACGGCCGGGAATCGAACCCAGGTCAATTGCTTGGAAGGCAGCTATGCTTACCACTATACCACAATTGCAAAGACTCATGCGCCTGCAGTGCCGTGTCGCAAATCGGCGCCTGTAATTGATATCTAAAGTTCCATGCACACGGAACATGGTTTGAGAATCATTATAGAAACGTGTTTTTTTGCACAGTTTCGCTGGTCGCATTTCTTGTCCGATTTGCATCATTCAGGGGTCCGTCCCCCCCCCCCCCCCCCCCCTCGTGTGATTCTTGCTGTTGCTTTTGGTATTCCGGCGTGTATTTTTCTCCGGAATTTTGGTCAAAGTTGCAATTTTTCCTATATTTTAGAGTGGCGGGATTTCAGTTACACTTCCAGAGTTTGCGCATGAAGTCTTTGTTGTTGTGTTACTTTTAATGGCGGGTGGCCGCCAACTGAAAAGGTGCATTTACCGCCACCTACTGTATTTGTACGTCTTCAAAGTATGTGTTTTTTACGCTATACCGTATTTAAAAAAAAAACAAATAAAAGAAGGGAGAGTGACAAATAAAAACAAAGAGAGAGGAGGGAGAGCTAGAGAAAGGACTTTGAAGGTCTGAAGGACGGGTCGAACGAACGCAGATAATAAATTACCCTCATGAGGGATTAATAAAAAGGAAGCTTACCACAAAGACTTTCCCATACCGGGAGTTGAACCCGGGCCACCTGGGTGAAAACCAGGAATCCTAACCGCTAGACCATATGGGAAACAATTGCTGGTTCTATTGGTCGATTTACCGAGCCACTTCCGTGATTATGTGTTTCGTACTTCTGAGGGCAATCGTGGTCTCTTACAAGCAGCGTCATCAGATCCACGTTGCAAAGATCACATACACTGCTTGGTTAGAACCGGTCAAGCTGATGAGGCTTTCAACAGTGCAACAGGTAGCGTGGCCGAGTGGTCTAAGGCGCTGGATTAAGGCTCCAGTCTCTTCGGAGGCGTGGGTTCAAATCCCACCGCTGCCAGTTCTCACGCCAAGCGTCGAGAGCAAGGAAGTTAGCAGGCTGTGTGATGTCTTCCGTTTGAGTTTAGCTATCATGAAATATATTTTCTAAATTTGGCCCTGGTCATAAACCAACCAGGGATTCTTTACTTCCTCCAAATGGCCTGCCAGCAGGGGCCCGTACGGGAACAACATAAACCACGTTGTTGGCAGGATCCGAAACCTAGGAGTAGTTTTGAGGCCCAAGCGCATAGTTGTAAAGTTCAGAGGGATGGCAATGTCAATCAAGAGTCTGCAGTTGAATACTTATTTACTTTGCAAAGATCGATCGATCGATTGATCGATCGCTCGAAAGAAAGAAATCAAAAGCCATAGGCTTAAAAATGGGGCACTGGCAAAGTAAACAAAATCCCATCACACACTTGAGCAGAAGAAGCCATTACTCTCGGGATTTAAATCTACGTGGGGAGACCCCAAAATAACTCTTTGGCCTCATTAGTCATCCCTGTCAAGGCGTTGCTGAATAATCTGATGTGTTATAAACATCGTGAACTTAGGCTAAAATGCTATGTTGCACCTTACCACCGAAGTACGCTTGTAGTTTGGGAATTTTGTTCACTGACAATTGCCAGAAAACCTTTTTGATTTTGAAAATAGAGCTTATTTGAGCATTTCCTTTACATCGACACACAGCGCCATAGGACCGGACTACTCGGGCTGACTCTGTGGCGCAACGGTAGCGCGTCTGACTCCAGATCAGAAGGTTGCGTGTTCAAATCACGTCAGGGTCATGTACTTTATTGATTCTTGTTATAGTGGGTGACCAGCATTCACTCATTCATGTTTTGGGGCTGTTTCATACCTGTCACTCCGCAATGATGCGACCTGCCAAGAGGATTAGTTCAAATGCACGTCATTTGCATTGGCCTCTAATACTCAACTGTTTGACAGTTTGGCCATTGCCCTCTGAGAGCTTTAGTTGTGAATGAAACTGCATATACACAAGTATAAATCAAATGTAAAGCATGCGACGGCCGGGAATCGAACCCAGGTCAATTGCTTGGAAGGCAGCTATGCTTACCACTATACCACCATCGCAAAGACTCATATGCCTGCAGTGCCGTGTCGCAAATCGGCGCCTGTAATTGATATCTAAAGTTCCATGCACACGGAACATGGTTTGAGAATCATTATAGAAACGTGTTTTTTTGCAGTTTCGCTGGTCGCATTTCTTGTCCGATTTGCATCATTCAGGGGTCCGTCCGCCCCCCCCCCCCCCCCCCCCTCGTGTGATTCTTGCTGTTGCTTTTGGTATTCCGGCGTGTATTTTTCTCCGGAATTTTGGTCAAAGTTGCAATTTTTCCTATATTTTAGAGTGGCGGGATTTCAGTTACACTTCCAGAGTTTGCGCATGAAGTCTTTGTTGTTGTGTTACTTTTAATGGCGGGTGGCCGCCAACTGAAAAGGTGCATTTACCGCCACCTACTGTAATTGTACGTCTTCAAAGTATGTGTTTTTTACGCTATACCGTATTTAAAAAAAAAACAAATAAAAGAAGGGAGAGTGACAAATAAAAACAAAGAGAGAGGAGGGAGAGCTAGAGAAAGGACTTTGAAGGTCTGAAGGACGGGTCGAACGAACGCAGATAATAAATTACCCTCATGAGGGATTAATAAAAAGGAAGCTTACCACAAAGACTTTCCCATACCGGGAGTTGAACCCGGGCCACCTGGGTGAAAACCAGGAATCCTAACCGCTAGACCATATGGGAAACAATTGCTGGTTCTATTGGTCGATTTACCGAGCCACTTCCGTGATTATGTGTTTCGTACTTCTGAGGGCAATCGTGGTCTCTTACAAGCAGCGTCATCAGATCCACGTTGCAAAGATCACATACACTGCTTGGTTAGAACCGGTCAAGCTGATGAGGCTTTCAACAGTGCAACAGGTAGCGTGGCCGAGTGGTCTAAGGCGCTGAATTAAGGCTCCAGTCTCTTCGGAGGCGTGGGTTCAAACCCCACCGCTGCCAGTTCTCACGCCAAGCGTCGAGAGCAAGGAAGTTAGCAGGCTGTGTGATGTCTTCCGTTTGACTTTAGCTATCATGAAATATATTTTCTAAATTTGGCCCTGGTCATAAACCAACCAGGGATTCTTTACTTCCTCCAAATGGCCTGCCAGCAGGGGCCCGTACGGGAACAACATAAACCACGTTGTTGGCAGGATCCGAAACCTAGGAGTAGTTTTGAGGCCCAAGCGCATAGTTGTAAAGTTCAGAGGGATGGCAATGTCAATCAAGAGTCTGCAGTTGAATACTTATTTACTTTGCAAAGATCGATCGATCGATTGATCGATCGCTCGATCGCTCGAAAGAAAGAAATCAAAAGCCATAGGCTTAAAAATGGGGCACTGGCAAAGTAAACAAAATCCCATCACACACTTGAGCAGAAGAAGCCATTACTCTCGGGATTTAAATCTACGTGGGGAGACCCCAAAATAACTCTTTGGCCTCATTAGTCATCCCTGTCAAGGCGTTGCTGAATAATCTGATGTGTTATAAACATCGTGAACTTAGGCTAAAATGCTATGTTGCACCTTACCACCGAAGTACGCTTGTAGTTTGGGAATTTTGTTCACTGACAATTGCCAGAAAACCTTTTTGATTTTGAAAATAGAGCTTATTTGAGCATTTCCTTTACATCGACACACAGCGCCATAGGACCGGACTACTCGGGCTGACTCTGTGGCGCAACGGTAGCGCGTCTGACTCCAGATCAGAAGGTTGCGTGTTCAAATCACGTCAGGGTCATGTACTTTATTGATTCTTGTTATAGTGGGTGACCAGCATTCACTCATTCATGTTTTGGGGCTGTTTCATACCTGTCACTCCGCAATGATGCGACCTGCCAAGAGGATTAGTTCAAATGCACGTCATTTGCATTGGCCTCTAATACTCAACTGTTTGACAGTTTGGCCATTGCCCTCTAAGAGCTTTAGTTGTGAATGAAACTGCATATACACAAGTATAAATCAAATGTAAAGCATGCGACGGCCGGGAATCGAACCCAGGTCAATTGCTTGGAAGGCAGCTATGCTTACCACTATACCACAATTGCAAAGACTCATGCGCCTGCAGTGCCGTGTCGCAAATCGGCGCCTGTAATTGATATCTAAAGTTCCATGCACACGGAACATGGTTTGAGAATCATTATAGAAACGTGTTTTTTTGCACAGTTTCGCTGGTCGCATTTCTTGTCCGATTTGCATCATTCAGGGGTCCGTCCGCCCCCCCCCCCCTCGTGTGATTCTTGCTGTTGCTTTTGGTATTCCGGCGTGTATTTTTCTCCGGAATTTTGGTCAAAGTTGCAATTTTTCCTATATTTTAGAGTGGCGGGATTTCAGTTACACTTCCAGAGTTTGCGCATGAAGTCTTTGTTGTTGTGTTACTTTTAATGGCGGGTGGCCGCCAACTGAAAAGGTGCATTTACCGCCACCTACTGTATTTGTACGTCTTCAAAGTATGTGTTTTTTACGCTATACCGTATTTAAAAAAAAAACAAATAAAAGAAGGGAGAGTGACAAATAAAAACAAAGAGAGAGGAGGGAGAGCTAGAGAAAGGACTTTGAAGGTCTGAAGGACGGGTCGAACGAACGCAGATAATAAATTACCCTCATGAGGGATTAATAAAAAGGAAGCTTACCACAAAGACTTTCCCATACCGGGAGTTGAACCCGGGCCACCTGGGTGAAAACCAGGAATCCTAACCGCTAGACCATATGGGAAACAATTGCTGGTTCTATAGGTCGATTTACCGAGCCACTTCCGTGATTATGTGTTTCGTACTTCTGAGGGCAATCGTGGTCTCTTACAAGCAGCGTCATCAGATCCACGTTGCAAAGATCACATACACTGCTTGGTTAGAACCGGTCAAGCTGATGAGGCTTTCAACAGTGCAACAGGTAGCGTGGCCGAGTGGTCTAAGGCGCTGGATTAAGGCTCCAGTCTCTTCGGAGGCGTGGGTTCAAATCCCACCGCTGCCAGTTCTCACGCCAAGCGTCGAGAGCAAGGAAGTTAGCAGGCTGTGTGATGTCTTCCGTTTGAGTTTAGCTATCATGAAATATATTTTCTAAATTTGGCCCTGGTCATAAACCAACCAGGGATTCTTTACTTCCTCCAAATGGCCTGCCAGCAGGGGCCCGTACGGGAACAACATAAACCACGTTGTTGGCAGGATCCGAAACCTAGGAGTAGTTTTGAGGCCCAAGCGCATAGTTGTAAAGTTCAGAGGGATGGCAATGTCAATCAAGAGTCTGCAGTTGAATACTTATTTACTTTGCAAAGATCGATCGATCGATTGATCGATCGCTCGATCGCTCGAAAGAAAGAAATCAAAAGCCATAGGCTTAAAAATGGGGCACTGGCAAAGTAAACAAAATCCCATCACACACTTGAGCAGAAGAAGCCATTACTCTCGGGATTTAAATCTACGTGGGGAGACCCCAAAATAACTCTTTGGCCTCATTAGTCATCCCTGTCAAGGCGTTGCTGAATAATCTGATGTGTTATAAACATCGTGAACTTAGGCTAAAATGCTATGTTGCACCTTACCACCGAAGTACGCTTGTAGTTTGGGAATTTTGTTCACTGACAATTGCCAGAAAACCTTTTTGATTTTGAAAATAGAGCTTATTTGAGCATTTCCTTTACATCGACACACAGCGCCATAGGACCGGACTACTCGGGCTGACTCTGTGGCGCAACGGTAGCGCGTCTGACTCCAGATCAGAAGGTTGCGTGTTCAAATCACGTCAGGGTCATGTACTTTATTGATTCTTGTTATAGTGGGTGACCAGCATTCACTCATTCATGTTTTGGGGCTGTTTCATACCTGTCACTCCGCAATGATGCGACCTGCCAAGAGGATTAGTTCAAATGCACGTCATTTGCATTGGCCTCTAATACTCAACTGTTTGACAGTTTGGCCATTGCCCTCTAAGAGCTTTAGTTGTGAATGAAACTGCATATACACAAGTATAAATCAAATGTAAAGCATGCGACGGCCGGGAATCGAACCCAGGTCAATTGCTTGGAAGGCAGCTATGCTTACCACTATACCACAATTGCAAAGACTCATGCGCCTGCAGTGCCGTGTCGCAAATCGGCGCCTGTAATTGATATCTAAAGTTCCATGCACACGGAACATGGTTTGAGAATCATTATAGAAACGTGTTTTTTTGCACAGTTTCGCTGGTCGCATTTCTTGTCCGATTTGCATCATTCAGGGGTCCGTCCCCCCCCCCCCCCCCCCCCCTCGTGTGATTCTTGCTGTTGCTTTTGGTATTCCGGCGTGTATTTTTCTCCGGAATTTTGGTCAAAGTTGCAATTTTTCCTATATTTTAGAGTGGCGGGATTTCAGTTACACTTCCAGAGTTTGCGCATGAAGTCTTTGTTGTTGTGTTACTTTTAATGGCGGGTGGCCGCCAACTGAAAAGGTGCATTTACCGCCACCTACTGTATTTGTACGTCTTCAAAGTATGTGTTTTTTACGCTATACCGTATTTAAAAAAAAAACAAATAAAAGAAGGGAGAGTGACAAATAAAAACAAAGAGAGAGGAGGGAGAGCTAGAGAAAGGACTTTGAAGGTCTGAAGGACGGGTCGAACGAACGCAGATAATAAATTACCCTCATGAGGGATTAATAAAAAGGAAGCTTACCACAAAGACTTTCCCATACCGGGAGTTGAACCCGGGCCACCTGGGTGAAAACCAGGAATCCTAACCGCTAGACCATATGGGAAACAATTGCTGGTTCTATTGGTCGATTTACCGAGCCACTTCCGTGATTATGTGTTTCGTACTTCTGAGGGCAATCGTGGTCTCTTACAAGCAGCGTCATCAGATCCACGTTGCAAAGATCACATACACTGCTTGGTTAGAACCGGTCAAGCTGATGAGGCTTTCAACAGTGCAACAGGTAGCGTGGCCGAGTGGTCTAAGGCGCTGGATTAAGGCTCCAGTCTCTTCGGAGGCGTGGGTTCAAATCCCACCGCTGCCAGTTCTCACGCCAAGCGTCGAGAGCAAGGAAGTTAGCAGGCTGTGTGATGTCTTCCGTTTGAGTTTAGCTATCATGAAATATATTTTCTAAATTTGGCCCTGGTCATAAACCAACCAGGGATTCTTTACTTCCTCCAAATGGCCTGCCAGCAGGGGCCCGTACGGGAACAACATAAACCACGTTGTTGGCAGGATCCGAAACCTAGGAGTAGTTTTGAGGCCCAAGCGCATAGTTGTAAAGTTCAGAGGGATGGCAATGTCAATCAAGAGTCTGCAGTTGAATACTTATTTACTTTGCAAAGATCGATCGATCGATTGATCGATCGCTCGAAAGAAAGAAATCAAAAGCCATAGGCTTAAAAATGGGGCACTGGCAAAGTAAACAAAATCCCATCACACACTTGAGCAGAAGAAGCCATTACTCTCGGGATTTAAATCTACGTGGGGAGACCCCAAAATAACTCTTTGGCCTCATTAGTCATCCCTGTCAAGGCGTTGCTGAATAATCTGATGTGTTATAAACATCGTGAACTTAGGCTAAAATGCTATGTTGCACCTTACCACCGAAGTACGCTTGTAGTTTGGGAATTTTGTTCACTGACAATTGCCAGAAAACCTTTTTGATTTTGAAAATAGAGCTTATTTGAGCATTTCCTTTACATCGACACACAGCGCCATAGGACCGGACTACTCGGGCTGACTCTGTGGCGCAACGGTAGCGCGTCTGACTCCAGATCAGAAGGTTGCGTGTTCAAATCACGTCAGGGTCATGTACTTTATTGATTCTTGTTATAGTGGGTGACCAGCATTCACTCATTCATGTTTTGGGGCTGTTTCATACCTGTCACTCCGCAATGATGCGACCTGCCAAGAGGATTAGTTCAAATGCACGTCATTTGCATTGGCCTCTAATACTCAACTGTTTGACAGTTTGGCCATTGCCCTCTGAGAGCTTTAGTTGTGAATGAAACTGCATATACACAAGTATAAATCAAATGTAAAGCATGCGACGGCCGGGAATCGAACCCAGGTCAATTGCTTGGAAGGCAGCTATGCTTACCACTATACCACCATCGCAAAGACTCATATGCCTGCAGTGCCGTGTCGCAAATCGGCGCCTGTAATTGATATCTAAAGTTCCATGCACACGGAACATGGTTTGAGAATCATTATAGAAACGTGTTTTTTTGCAGTTTCGCTGGTCGCATTTCTTGTCCGATTTGCATCATTCAGGGGTCCGTCCGCCCCCCCCCCCCCCCCCCCTCGTGTGATTCTTGCTGTTGCTTTTGGTATTCCGGCGTGTATTTTTCTCCGGAATTTTGGTCAAAGTTGCAATTTTTCCTATATTTTAGAGTGGCGGGATTTCAGTTACACTTCCAGAGTTTGCGCATGAAGTCTTTGTTGTTGTGTTACTTTTAATGGCGGGTGGCCGCCAACTGAAAAGGTGCATTTACCGCCACCTACTGTAATTGTACGTCTTCAAAGTATGTGTTTTTTACGCTATACCGTATTTAAAAAAAAAACAAATAAAAGAAGGGAGAGTGACAAATAAAAACAAAGAGAGAGGAGGGAGAGCTAGAGAAAGGACTTTGAAGGTCTGAAGGACGGGTCGAACGAACGCAGATAATAAATTACCCTCATGAGGGATTAATAAAAAGGAAGCTTACCACAAAGACTTTCCCATACCGGGAGTTGAACCCGGGCCACCTGGGTGAAAACCAGGAATCCTAACCGCTAGACCATATGGGAAACAATTGCTGGTTCTATTGGTCGATTTACCGAGCCACTTCCGTGATTATGTGTTTCGTACTTCTGAGGGCAATCGTGGTCTCTTACAAGCAGCGTCATCAGATCCACGTTGCAAAGATCACATACACTGCTTGGTTAGAACCGGTCAAGCTGATGAGGCTTTCAACAGTGCAACAGGTAGCGTGGCCGAGTGGTCTAAGGCGCTGAATTAAGGCTCCAGTCTCTTCGGAGGCGTGGGTTCAAACCCCACCGCTGCCAGTTCTCACGCCAAGCGTCGAGAGCAAGGAAGTTAGCAGGCTGTGTGATGTCTTCCGTTTGACTTTAGCTATCATGAAATATATTTTCTAAATTTGGCCCTGGTCATAAACCAACCAGGGATTCTTTACTTCCTCCAAATGGCCTGCCAGCAGGGGCCCGTACGGGAACAACATAAACCACGTTGTTGGCAGGATCCGAAACCTAGGAGTAGTTTTGAGGCCCAAGCGCATAGTTGTAAAGTTCAGAGGGATGGCAATGTCAATCAAGAGTCTGCAGTTGAATACTTATTTACTTTGCAAAGATCGATCGATCGATTGATCGATCGCTCGATCGCTCGAAAGAAAGAAATCAAAAGCCATAGGCTTAAAAATGGGGCACTGGCAAAGTAAACAAAATCCCATCACACACTTGAGCAGAAGAAGCCATTACTCTCGGGATTTAAATCTACGTGGGGAGACCCCAAAATAACTCTTTGGCCTCATTAGTCATCCCTGTCAAGGCGTTGCTGAATAATCTGATGTGTTATAAACATCGTGAACTTAGGCTAAAATGCTATGTTGCACCTTACCACCGAAGTACGCTTGTAGTTTGGGAATTTTGTTCACTGACAATTGCCAGAAAACCTTTTTGATTTTGAAAATAGAGCTTATTTGAGCATTTCCTTTACATCGACACACAGCGCCATAGGACCGGACTACTCGGGCTGACTCTGTGGCGCAACGGTAGCGCGTCTGACTCCAGATCAGAAGGTTGCGTGTTCAAATCACGTCAGGGTCATGTACTTTATTGATTCTTGTTATAGTGGGTGACCAGCATTCACTCATTCATGTTTTGGGGCTGTTTCATACCTGTCACTCCGCAATGATGCGACCTGCCAAGAGGATTAGTTCAAATGCACGTCATTTGCATTGGCCTCTAATACTCAACTGTTTGACAGTTTGGCCATTGCCCTCTAAGAGCTTTAGTTGTGAATGAAACTGCATATACACAAGTATAAATCAAATGTAAAGCATGCGACGGCCGGGAATCGAACCCAGGTCAATTGCTTGGAAGGCAGCTATGCTTACCACTATACCACAATTGCAAAGACTCATGCGCCTGCAGTGCCGTGTCGCAAATCGGCGCCTGTAATTGATATCTAAAGTTCCATGCACACGGAACATGGTTTGAGAATCATTATAGAAACGTGTTTTTTTGCACAGTTTCGCTGGTCGCATTTCTTGTCCGATTTGCATCATTCAGGGGTCCGTCCGCCCCCCCCCCCCTCGTGTGATTCTTGCTGTTGCTTTTGGTATTCCGGCGTGTATTTTTCTCCGGAATTTTGGTCAAAGTTGCAATTTTTCCTATATTTTAGAGTGGCGGGATTTCAGTTACACTTCCAGAGTTTGCGCATGAAGTCTTTGTTGTTGTGTTACTTTTAATGGCGGGTGGCCGCCAACTGAAAAGGTGCATTTACCGCCACCTACTGTATTTGTACGTCTTCAAAGTATGTGTTTTTTACGCTATACCGTATTTAAAAAAAAAACAAATAAAAGAAGGGAGAGTGACAAATAAAAACAAAGAGAGAGGAGGGAGAGCTAGAGAAAGGACTTTGAAGGTCTGAAGGACGGGTCGAACGAACGCAGATAATAAATTACCCTCATGAGGGATTAATAAAAAGGAAGCTTACCACAAAGACTTTCCCATACCGGGAGTTGAACCCGGGCCACCTGGGTGAAAACCAGGAATCCTAACCGCTAGACCATATGGGAAACAATTGCTGGTTCTATAGGTCGATTTACCGAGCCACTTCCGTGATTATGTGTTTCGTACTTCTGAGGGCAATCGTGGTCTCTTACAAGCAGCGTCATCAGATCCACGTTGCAAAGATCACATACACTGCTTGGTTAGAACCGGTCAAGCTGATGAGGCTTTCAACAGTGCAACAGGTAGCGTGGCCGAGTGGTCTAAGGCGCTGGATTAAGGCTCCAGTCTCTTCGGAGGCGTGGGTTCAAATCCCACCGCTGCCAGTTCTCACGCCAAGCGTCGAGAGCAAGGAAGTTAGCAGGCTGTGTGATGTCTTCCGTTTGAGTTTAGCTATCATGAAATATATTTTCTAAATTTGGCCCTGGTCATAAACCAACCAGGGATTCTTTACTTCCTCCAAATGGCCTGCCAGCAGGGGCCCGTACGGGAACAACATAAACCACGTTGTTGGCAGGATCCGAAACCTAGGAGTAGTTTTGAGGCCCAAGCGCATAGTTGTAAAGTTCAGAGGGATGGCAATGTCAATCAAGAGTCTGCAGTTGAATACTTATTTACTTTGCAAAGATCGATCGATCGATTGATCGATCGCTCGATCGCTCGAAAGAAAGAAATCAAAAGCCATAGGCTTAAAAATGGGGCACTGGCAAAGTAAACAAAATCCCATCACACACTTGAGCAGAAGAAGCCATTACTCTCGGGATTTAAATCTACGTGGGGAGACCCCAAAATAACTCTTTGGCCTCATTAGTCATCCCTGTCAAGGCGTTGCTGAATAATCTGATGTGTTATAAACATCGTGAACTTAGGCTAAAATGCTATGTTGCACCTTACCACCGAAGTACGCTTGTAGTTTGGGAATTTTGTTCACTGACAATTGCCAGAAAACCTTTTTGATTTTGAAAATAGAGCTTATTTGAGCATTTCCTTTACATCGACACACAGCGCCATAGGACCGGACTACTCGGGCTGACTCTGTGGCGCAACGGTAGCGCGTCTGACTCCAGATCAGAAGGTTGCGTGTTCAAATCACGTCAGGGTCATGTACTTTATTGATTCTTGTTATAGTGGGTGACCAGCATTCACTCATTCATGTTTTGGGGCTGTTTCATACCTGTCACTCCGCAATGATGCGACCTGCCAAGAGGATTAGTTCAAATGCACGTCATTTGCATTGGCCTCTAATACTCAACTGTTTGACAGTTTGGCCATTGCCCTCTAAGAGCTTTAGTTGTGAATGAAACTGCATATACACAAGTATAAATCAAATGTAAAGCATGCGACGGCCGGGAATCGAACCCAGGTCAATTGCTTGGAAGGCAGCTATGCTTACCACTATACCACAATTGCAAAGACTCATGCGCCTGCAGTGCCGTGTCGCAAATCGGCGCCTGTAATTGATATCTAAAGTTCCATGCACACGGAACATGGTTTGAGAATCATTATAGAAACGTGTTTTTTTGCACAGTTTCGCTGGTCGCATTTCTTGTCCGATTTGCATCATTCAGGGGTCCGTCCGCCCCCCCCCCCCTCGTGTGATTCTTGCTGTTGCTTTTGGTATTCCGGCGTGTATTTTTCTCCGGAATTTTGGTCAAAGTTGCAATTTTTCCTATATTTTAGAGTGGCGGGATTTCAGTTACACTTCCAGAGTTTGCGCATGAAGTCTTTGTTGTTGTGTTACTTTTAATGGCGGGTGGCCGCCAACTGAAAAGGTGCATTTACCGCCACCTACTGTATTTGTACGTCTTCAAAGTATGTGTTTTTTACGCTATACCGTATTTAAAAAAAAAACAAATAAAAGAAGGGAGAGTGACAAATAAAAACAAAGAGAGAGGAGGGAGAGCTAGAGAAAGGACTTTGAAGGTCTGAAGGACGGGTCGAACGAACGCAGATAATAAATTACCCTCATGAGGGATTAATAAAAAGGAAGCTTACCACAAAGACTTTCCCATACCGGGAGTTGAACCCGGGCCACCTGGGTGAAAACCAGGAATCCTAACCGCTAGACCATATGGGAAACAATTGCTGGTTCTATAGGTCGATTTACCGAGCCACTTCCGTGATTATGTGTTTCGTACTTCTGAGGGCAATCGTGGTCTCTTACAAGCAGCGTCATCAGATCCACGTTGCAAAGATCACATACACTGCTTGGTTAGAACCGGTCAAGCTGATGAGGCTTTCAACAGTGCAACAGGTAGCGTGGCCGAGTGGTCTAAGGCGCTGGATTAAGGCTCCAGTCTCTTCGGAGGCGTGGGTTCAAATCCCACCGCTGCCAGTTCTCACGCCAAGCGTCGAGAGCAAGGAAGTTAGCAGGCTGTGTGATGTCTTCCGTTTGAGTTTAGCTATCATGAAATATATTTTCTAAATTTGGCCCTGGTCATAAACCAACCAGGGATTCTTTACTTCCTCCAAATGGCCTGCCAGCAGGGGCCCGTACGGGAACAACATAAACCACGTTGTTGGCAGGATCCGAAACCTAGGAGTAGTTTTGAGGCCCAAGCGCATAGTTGTAAAGTTCAGAGGGATGGCAATGTCAATCAAGAGTCTGCAGTTGAATACTTATTTACTTTGCAAAGATCGATCGATCGATTGATCGATCGCTCGATCGCTCGAAAGAAAGAAATCAAAAGCCATAGGCTTAAAAATGGGGCACTGGCAAAGTAAACAAAATCCCATCACACACTTGAGCAGAAGAAGCCATTACTCTCGGGATTTAAATCTACGTGGGGAGACCCCAAAATAACTCTTTGGCCTCATTAGTCATCCCTGTCAAGGCGTTGCTGAATAATCTGATGTGTTATAAACATCGTGAACTTAGGCTAAAATGCTATGTTGCACCTTACCACCGAAGTACGCTTGTAGTTTGGGAATTTTGTTCACTGACAATTGCCAGAAAACCTTTTTGATTTTGAAAATAGAGCTTATTTGAGCATTTCCTCTACATCGACACAGAGCGCCATAGGACCGGACTACTCGGGCTGACTCTGTGGCGCAACGGTAGCGCGTCTAACTCCAGATCAGAAGGTTGCGTGTTCAAATCACGTCAGGGTCATGTACTTTATTGATTCTTGTTATAGTGGGAGACCAGCATTCACTCATTCATGTTTTGGGGCTGTTTCATACCTGTCACTCCGCAATGATGCGACCTGCCAAGAGGATTAGTTCAAATGCACGTCATTTGCATTGGCCTCTAATACTCAACTGTTTGACAGTTTGGCCATTGCCCTCTGAGAGCTTTAGTTGTGAATGAAACAGCATATACACAAGTATAAATCAAATGTAAAGCATGCGACGGCCGGGAATCGAACCCAGGTCAATTGCTTGGAAGGCAGCTATGCTTACCACTATAACACCATCGCAAAGACTCATGCGCCTGCAGTGCCGTGTCGCAAATCGGCGCCTGTAATTGATATCTAAAGTTCCATGCACACGGAACATGGTTTGAGAATCATTATAGAAACGTGTTTTTTTGCACAGTTTCGCTGGTCGCATTTCTTGTCCGATTTGCATCATTCAGGGGTCCGTCCGCCCCCCCCCCCCTCGTGTGATTCTTGCTGTTGCTTTTGGTATTCCGGCGTGTATTTTTCTCCGGAATTTTGGTCAAAGTTGCAATTTTTCCTATATTTTAGAGTGGCGGGATTTCAGTTACACTTCCAGAGTTTGCGCATGAAGTCTTTGTTGTTGTGTTACTTTTAATGGCGGGTGGCCGCCAACTGAAAAGGTGCATTTACCGCCACCTACTGTATTTGTACGTCTTCAAAGTATGTGTTTTTTACGCTATACCGTATTTAAAAAAAAAACAAATAAAAGAAGGGAGAGTGACAAATAAAAACAAAGAGAGAGGAGGGAGAGCTAGAGAAAGGACTTTGAAGGTCTGAAGGACGGGTCGAACGAACGCAGATAATAAATTACCCTCATGAGGGATTAATAAAAAGGAAGCTTACCACAAAGACTTTCCCATACCGGGAGTTGAACCCGGGCCAACTGGGTGAAAACCAGGAATCCTAACCGCTAGACCATATGGGAAACAATTGCTTGTTCTATTGGTCGATTTACCGAGCCACTTCCGTGATTATGTGTTTCGTACTTCTGAGGGCAATCGTGGTCTCTTACAAGCAGCGTCATCAGATCCACGTTGCAAAGATCACATACACTGCTTGGTTAGAACCGGTCAAGCTGATGAGGCTTTCAACAGTGCAACAGGTAGCGTGGCCAAGTGGTCTAAGGCGCTGGATTAAGGCTCCAGTCTCTTCGGAGGCGTGGGTTCAAATCCCACCGCTGCCAGTTCTCACGCCAAGCGTCGAGAGCAAGGAAGTTGACAGGCTGTGTGATGTCTTCCGTTTGAGTTTAGCTATCATGAAATATATTTTCTAAATTTGGCCCTGGTCATAAACCAACCAGGGATTCTTTACTTCCTCCAAATGGCCTGCCAGCAGGGGCCCGTACGGGAACAACATAAACCACGTTGTTGGCAGGATCCGAAACCTAGGAGTAGTTTTGAGGCCCAAGCGCATAGTTGTAAAGTTCAGAGGGATGGCAATGTCAATCAAGAGTCTGCAGTTGAATACTTATTTACTTTGCAAAGATCGATCGATCGATTGATCGATCGCTCGATCGCTCGAAAGAAAGAAATCAAAAGCCATAGGCTTAAAAATGGGGCACTGGCAAAGTAAACAAAATCCCATCACACACTTGAGCAGAAGAAGCCATTACTCTCGGGATTTAAATCTACGTGGGGAGACCCTAAAATAACTCTTTGGCCTCATTAGTCATCCCTGTCAAGGCGTTGCTGAATAATCTGATGTGTTATAAACATCGTGAACTTAGGCTAAAATGCTATGTTGCACCTTACCACCGAAGTACGCTTGTAGTTTGGGAATTTTGTTCACTGACAATTGCCAGAAAACCTTTTTGATTTTGAAAATAGAGCTTATTTGAGCATTTCCTCTACATCGACACAGAGCGCCATAGGACCGGACTACTCGGGCTGACTCTGTGGCGCAACGGTAGCGCGTCTGACTCCAGATCAGAAGGTTGCGTGTTTAAATCACGTCAGGGTCATGTACTTTATTGATTCTTGTTATAGTGGGTGACCAGCATTCACTCATTCATGTTTTGGGGCTGTTTCATACCTGTCACTCCGCAATGATGCGACCTGCCAAGAGGATTAGTTCAAATGCACGTCATTTGCATTGGCCTCTAATACTCAACTGTTTGACAGTTTGGCCATTGCCCTCTGAGAGCTTTAGTTGTGAATGAAACAGCATATACACAAGTATAAATCAAATGTAAAGCATGCGATGGCCGGGAATCGAACCCAGGTCAATTGCTTGGAAGGCAGCTATGCTTACCACTATACCACCATCGCAAAGACTCACGTACTTGCAGTGCCGTGTCGCAAATCGGCGCCTGTAATTGATATCTAAAGTTCCATGCACACGGAACATGGTTTGAGAATCATTATAGAAACGTGTTTTTTTGCACAGTTTCGCAGGTCGCATTTCTTGTCCGATTTGCATCATTCAGGGGTCCGTCCGCCCCCCCCCCCTCGTGTGATTCTTGCTGTTGCTTTTGGTATTCCGGCGTGTATTTTTCTCCGGAATTTTGGTCAAAGTTGCAATTTTTCCTATATTTTAGAGTGGCGGGATTTCAGTTACACTTCCAGAGTTTGCGCATGAAGTCTTTGTTGTTGTGTTACTTTTAATGGCGGGTGGCCGCCAACTGAAAAGGTGCATTTACCGCCACCTACTGTATTTGTACGTCTTCAAAGTATGTGTTTTTTACGCTATACCGTATTTAAAAAAAAAACAAATAAAAGAAGGGAGAGTGACAAATAAAAACAAAGAGAGAGGAGGGAGAGCTAGAGAAAGGACTTTGAAGGTCTGAAGGACGGGTCGAACGAACGCAGATAATAAATTACCCTCATGAGGGATTAATAAAAAGGAAGCTTACCACAAAGACTTTCCCATACCGGGAGTTGAACCCGGGCCACCTGGGTGAAAACCAGGAATCCTAACCGCTAGACCATATGGGAAACAATTGCTGGTTCTATTGGTCGATTTACCGAGCCACTTCCGTGATTATGTGTTTCGTACTTCTGAGGGCAATCGTGGTCTCTTACAAGCAGCGTCATCAGATCCACGTTGCAAAGATCACATACACTGCTTGGTTAGAACCGGTCAAGCTGATGAGGCTTTCAATAGTGCAACAGGTAGCGTGGCCGAGTGGTCTAAGGCGCTGGATTAAGGCTCCAGTCTCTTCGGAGGCGTGGGTTCAAATCCCACCGCTGCCAGTTCTCACGCCAAGCGTCGAGAGCAAGGAAGTTAGCAGGCTGTGTGATGTCTTCCGTTTGAGTTTAGCTATCATGAAATATATTTTCTAAATTTGGCCCTGGTCATAAACCAACCAGGGATTCTTTACTTCCTCCAAATGGCCTGCCAGCAGGGGCCCGTACGGGAACAACATAAACCACGTTGTTGGCAGGATCCGAAACCTAGGAGTAGTTTTGAGGCCCAAGCGCATAGTTGTAAAGTTCAGAGGGATGGCAATGTCAATCAAGAGTCTGCAGTTGAATACTTATTTACTTTGCAAAGATCGATCGATCGATTGATCGATCGCTCGAAAGAAAGAAATCAAAAGCCATAGGCTTAAAAATGGGGCACTGGCAAAGTAAACAAAATCCCATCACACACTTGAGCAGAAGAAGCCATTACTCTCGGGATTTAAATCTACGTGGGGAGACCCCAAAATAACTCTTTGGCCTCATTAGTCATCCCTGTCAAGGCGTTGCTGAATAATCTGATGTGTTATAAACATCGTGAACTTAGGCTAAAATGCTATGTTGCACCTTACCACCGAAGTACGCTTGTAGTTTGGGAATTTTGTTCACTGACAATTGCCAGAAAACCTTTTTGATTTTGAAAATAGAGCTTATTTGAGCATTTCCTTTACATCGACACACAGCGCCATAGGACCGGACTACTCGGGCTGACTCTGTGGCGCAACGGTAGCGCGTCTGACTCCAGATCAGAAGGTTGCGTGTTCAAATCACGTCAGGGTCATGTACTTTATTGATTCTTGTTATAGTGGGTGACCAGCATTCACTCATTCATGTTTTGGGGCTGTTTCATACCTGTCACTCCGCAATGATGCGACCTGCCAAGAGGATTAGTTCAAATGCACGTCATTTGCATTGGCCTCTAATACTCAACTGTTTGACAGTTTGGCCATTGCCCTCTGAGAGCTTTAGTTGTGAATGAAACTGCATATACACAAGTATAAATCAAATGTAAAGCATGCGACGGCCGGGAATCGAACCCAGGTCAATTGCTTGGAAGGCAGCTATGCTTACCACTATACCACCATCGCAAAGACTCATATGCCTGCAGTGCCGTGTCGCAAATCGGCGCCTGTAATTGATATCTAAAGTTCCATGCACACGGAACATGGTTTGAGAATCATTATAGAAACGTGTTTTTTTGCAGTTTCGCTGGTCGCATTTCTTGTCCGATTTGCATCATTCAGGGGTCCGTCCGCCCCCCCCCCCCCCCCCCCCTCGTGTGATTCTTGCTGTTGCTTTTGGTATTCCGGCGTGTATTTTTCTCCGGAATTTTGGTCAAAGTTGCAATTTTTCCTATATTTTAGAGTGGCGGGATTTCAGTTACACTTCCAGAGTTTGCGCATGAAGTCTTTGTTGTTGTGTTACTTTTAATGGCGGGTGGCCGCCAACTGAAAAGGTGCATTTACCGCCACCTACTGTAATTGTACGTCTTCAAAGTATGTGTTTTTTACGCTATACCGTATTTAAAAAAAAAACAAATAAAAGAAGGGAGAGTGACAAATAAAAACAAAGAGAGAGGAGGGAGAGCTAGAGAAAGGACTTTGAAGGTCTGAAGGACGGGTCGAACGAACGCAGATAATAAATTACCCTCATGAGGGATTAATAAAAAGGAAGCTTACCACAAAGACTTTCCCATACCGGGAGTTGAACCCGGGCCACCTGGGTGAAAACCAGGAATCCTAACCGCTAGACCATATGGGAAACAATTGCTGGTTCTATTGGTCGATTTACCGAGCCACTTCCGTGATTATGTGTTTCGTACTTCTGAGGGCAATCGTGGTCTCTTACAAGCAGCGTCATCAGATCCACGTTGCAAAGATCACATACACTGCTTGGTTAGAACCGGTCAAGCTGATGAGGCTTTCAACAGTGCAACAGGTAGCGTGGCCGAGTGGTCTAAGGCGCTGAATTAAGGCTCCAGTCTCTTCGGAGGCGTGGGTTCAAACCCCACCGCTGCCAGTTCTCACGCCAAGCGTCGAGAGCAAGGAAGTTAGCAGGCTGTGTGATGTCTTCCGTTTGACTTTAGCTATCATGAAATATATTTTCTAAATTTGGCCCTGGTCATAAACCAACCAGGGATTCTTTACTTCCTCCAAATGGCCTGCCAGCAGGGGCCCGTACGGGAACAACATAAACCACGTTGTTGGCAGGATCCGAAACCTAGGAGTAGTTTTGAGGCCCAAGCGCATAGTTGTAAAGTTCAGAGGGATGGCAATGTCAATCAAGAGTCTGCAGTTGAATACTTATTTACTTTGCAAAGATCGATCGATCGATTGATCGATCGCTCGATCGCTCGAAAGAAAGAAATCAAAAGCCATAGGCTTAAAAATGGGGCACTGGCAAAGTAAACAAAATCCCATCACACACTTGAGCAGAAGAAGCCATTACTCTCGGGATTTAAATCTACGTGGGGAGACCCCAAAATAACTCTTTGGCCTCATTAGTCATCCCTGTCAAGGCGTTGCTGAATAATCTGATGTGTTATAAACATCGTGAACTTAGGCTAAAATGCTATGTTGCACCTTACCACCGAAGTACGCTTGTAGTTTGGGAATTTTGTTCACTGACAATTGCCAGAAAACCTTTTTGATTTTGAAAATAGAGCTTATTTGAGCATTTCCTTTACATCGACACACAGCGCCATAGGACCGGACTACTCGGGCTGACTCTGTGGCGCAACGGTAGCGCGTCTGACTCCAGATCAGAAGGTTGCGTGTTCAAATCACGTCAGGGTCATGTACTTTATTGATTCTTGTTATAGTGGGTGACCAGCATTCACTCATTCATGTTTTGGGGCTGTTTCATACCTGTCACTCCGCAATGATGCGACCTGCCAAGAGGATTAGTTCAAATGCACGTCATTTGCATTGGCCTCTAATACTCAACTGTTTGACAGTTTGGCCATTGCCCTCTAAGAGCTTTAGTTGTGAATGAAACTGCATATACACAAGTATAAATCAAATGTAAAGCATGCGACGGCCGGGAATCGAACCCAGGTCAATTGCTTGGAAGGCAGCTATGCTTACCACTATACCACAATTGCAAAGACTCATGCGCCTGCAGTGCCGTGTCGCAAATCGGCGCCTGTAATTGATATCTAAAGTTCCATGCACACGGAACATGGTTTGAGAATCATTATAGAAACGTGTTTTTTTGCACAGTTTCGCTGGTCGCATTTCTTGTCCGATTTGCATCATTCAGGGGTCCGTCCGCCCCCCCCCCCCTCGTGTGATTCTTGCTGTTGCTTTTGGTATTCCGGCGTGTATTTTTCTCCGGAATTTTGGTCAAAGTTGCAATTTTTCCTATATTTTAGAGTGGCGGGATTTCAGTTACACTTCCAGAGTTTGCGCATGAAGTCTTTGTTGTTGTGTTACTTTTAATGGCGGGTGGCCGCCAACTGAAAAGGTGCATTTACCGCCACCTACTGTATTTGTACGTCTTCAAAGTATGTGTTTTTTACGCTATACCGTATTTAAAAAAAAAACAAATAAAAGAAGGGAGAGTGACAAATAAAAACAAAGAGAGAGGAGGGAGAGCTAGAGAAAGGACTTTGAAGGTCTGAAGGACGGGTCGAACGAACGCAGATAATAAATTACCCTCATGAGGGATTAATAAAAAGGAAGCTTACCACAAAGACTTTCCCATACCGGGAGTTGAACCCGGGCCACCTGGGTGAAAACCAGGAATCCTAACCGCTAGACCATATGGGAAACAATTGCTGGTTCTATAGGTCGATTTACCGAGCCACTTCCGTGATTATGTGTTTCGTACTTCTGAGGGCAATCGTGGTCTCTTACAAGCAGCGTCATCAGATCCACGTTGCAAAGATCACATACACTGCTTGGTTAGAACCGGTCAAGCTGATGAGGCTTTCAACAGTGCAACAGGTAGCGTGGCCGAGTGGTCTAAGGCGCTGGATTAAGGCTCCAGTCTCTTCGGAGGCGTGGGTTCAAATCCCACCGCTGCCAGTTCTCACGCCAAGCGTCGAGAGCAAGGAAGTTAGCAGGCTGTGTGATGTCTTCCGTTTGAGTTTAGCTATCATGAAATATATTTTCTAAATTTGGCCCTGGTCATAAACCAACCAGGGATTCTTTACTTCCTCCAAATGGCCTGCCAGCAGGGGCCCGTACGGGAACAACATAAACCACGTTGTTGGCAGGATCCGAAACCTAGGAGTAGTTTTGAGGCCCAAGCGCATAGTTGTAAAGTTCAGAGGGATGGCAATGTCAATCAAGAGTCTGCAGTTGAATACTTATTTACTTTGCAAAGATCGATCGATCGATTGATCGATCGCTCGATCGCTCGAAAGAAAGAAATCAAAAGCCATAGGCTTAAAAATGGGGCACTGGCAAAGTAAACAAAATCCCATCACACACTTGAGCAGAAGAAGCCATTACTCTCGGGATTTAAATCTACGTGGGGAGACCCCAAAATAACTCTTTGGCCTCATTAGTCATCCCTGTCAAGGCGTTGCTGAATAATCTGATGTGTTATAAACATCGTGAACTTAGGCTAAAATGCTATGTTGCACCTTACCACCGAAGTACGCTTGTAGTTTGGGAATTTTGTTCACTGACAATTGCCAGAAAACCTTTTTGATTTTGAAAATAGAGCTTATTTGAGCATTTCCTTTACATCGACACACAGCGCCATAGGACCGGACTACTCGGGCTGACTCTGTGGCGCAACGGTAGCGCGTCTGACTCCAGATCAGAAGGTTGCGTGTTCAAATCACGTCAGGGTCATGTACTTTATTGATTCTTGTTATAGTGGGTGACCAGCATTCACTCATTCATGTTTTGGGGCTGTTTCATACCTGTCACTCCGCAATGATGCGACCTGCCAAGAGGATTAGTTCAAATGCACGTCATTTGCATTGGCCTCTAATACTCAACTGTTTGACAGTTTGGCCATTGCCCTCTAAGAGCTTTAGTTGTGAATGAAACTGCATATACACAAGTATAAATCAAATGTAAAGCATGCGACGGCCGGGAATCGAACCCAGGTCAATTGCTTGGAAGGCAGCTATGCTTACCACTATACCACAATTGCAAAGACTCATGCGCCTGCAGTGCCGTGTCGCAAATCGGCGCCTGTAATTGATATCTAAAGTTCCATGCACACGGAACATGGTTTGAGAATCATTATAGAAACGTGTTTTTTTGCACAGTTTCGCTGGTCGCATTTCTTGTCCGATTTGCATCATTCAGGGGTCCGTCCGCCCCCCCCCCCCTCGTGTGATTCTTGCTGTTGCTTTTGGTATTCCGGCGTGTATTTTTCTCCGGAATTTTGGTCAAAGTTGCAATTTTTCCTATATTTTAGAGTGGCGGGATTTCAGTTACACTTCCAGAGTTTGCGCATGAAGTCTTTGTTGTTGTGTTACTTTTAATGGCGGGTGGCCGCCAACTGAAAAGGTGCATTTACCGCCACCTACTGTATTTGTACGTCTTCAAAGTATGTGTTTTTTACGCTATACCGTATTTAAAAAAAAAACAAATAAAAGAAGGGAGAGTGACAAATAAAAACAAAGAGAGAGGAGGGAGAGCTAGAGAAAGGACTTTGAAGGTCTGAAGGACGGGTCGAACGAACGCAGATAATAAATTACCCTCATGAGGGATTAATAAAAAGGAAGCTTACCACAAAGACTTTCCCATACCGGGAGTTGAACCCGGGCCACCTGGGTGAAAACCAGGAATCCTAACCGCTAGACCATATGGGAAACAATTGCTGGTTCTATAGGTCGATTTACCGAGCCACTTCCGTGATTATGTGTTTCGTACTTCTGAGGGCAATCGTGGTCTCTTACAAGCAGCGTCATCAGATCCACGTTGCAAAGATCACATACACTGCTTGGTTAGAACCGGTCAAGCTGATGAGGCTTTCAACAGTGCAACAGGTAGCGTGGCCGAGTGGTCTAAGGCGCTGGATTAAGGCTCCAGTCTCTTCGGAGGCGTGGGTTCAAATCCCACCGCTGCCAGTTCTCACGCCAAGCGTCGAGAGCAAGGAAGTTAGCAGGCTGTGTGATGTCTTCCGTTTGAGTTTAGCTATCATGAAATATATTTTCTAAATTTGGCCCTGGTCATAAACCAACCAGGGATTCTTTACTTCCTCCAAATGGCCTGCCAGCAGGGGCCCGTACGGGAACAACATAAACCACGTTGTTGGCAGGATCCGAAACCTAGGAGTAGTTTTGAGGCCCAAGCGCATAGTTGTAAAGTTCAGAGGGATGGCAATGTCAATCAAGAGTCTGCAGTTGAATACTTATTTACTTTGCAAAGATCGATCGATCGATTGATCGATCGCTCGATCGCTCGAAAGAAAGAAATCAAAAGCCATAGGCTTAAAAATGGGGCACTGGCAAAGTAAACAAAATCCCATCACACACTTGAGCAGAAGAAGCCATTACTCTCGGGATTTAAATCTACGTGGGGAGACCCCAAAATAACTCTTTGGCCTCATTAGTCATCCCTGTCAAGGCGTTGCTGAATAATCTGATGTGTTATAAACATCGTGAACTTAGGCTAAAATGCTATGTTGCACCTTACCACCGAAGTACGCTTGTAGTTTGGGAATTTTGTTCACTGACAATTGCCAGAAAACCTTTTTGATTTTGAAAATAGAGCTTATTTGAGCATTTCCTCTACATCGACACAGAGCGCCATAGGACCGGACTACTCGGGCTGACTCTGTGGCGCAACGGTAGCGCGTCTAACTCCAGATCAGAAGGTTGCGTGTTCAAATCACGTCAGGGTCATGTACTTTATTGATTCTTGTTATAGTGGGAGACCAGCATTCACTCATTCATGTTTTGGGGCTGTTTCATACCTGTCACTCCGCAATGATGCGACCTGCCAAGAGGATTAGTTCAAATGCACGTCATTTGCATTGGCCTCTAATACTCAACTGTTTGACAGTTTGGCCATTGCCCTCTGAGAGCTTTAGTTGTGAATGAAACAGCATATACACAAGTATAAATCAAATGTAAAGCATGCGACGGCCGGGAATCGAACCCAGGTCAATTGCTTGGAAGGCAGCTATGCTTACCACTATAACACCATCGCAAAGACTCATGCGCCTGCAGTGCCGTGTCGCAAATCGGCGCCTGTAATTGATATCTAAAGTTCCATGCACACGGAACATGGTTTGAGAATCATTATAGAAACGTGTTTTTTTGCACAGTTTCGCTGGTCGCATTTCTTGTCCGATTTGCATCATTCAGGGGTCCGTCCGCCCCCCCCCCCCTCGTGTGATTCTTGCTGTTGCTTTTGGTATTCCGGCGTGTATTTTTCTCCGGAATTTTGGTCAAAGTTGCAATTTTTCCTATATTTTAGAGTGGCGGGATTTCAGTTACACTTCCAGAGTTTGCGCATGAAGTCTTTGTTGTTGTGTTACTTTTAATGGCGGGTGGCCGCCAACTGAAAAGGTGCATTTACCGCCACCTACTGTATTTGTACGTCTTCAAAGTATGTGTTTTTTACGCTATACCGTATTTAAAAAAAAAACAAATAAAAGAAGGGAGAGTGACAAATAAAAACAAAGAGAGAGGAGGGAGAGCTAGAGAAAGGACTTTGAAGGTCTGAAGGACGGGTCGAACGAACGCAGATAATAAATTACCCTCATGAGGGATTAATAAAAAGGAAGCTTACCACAAAGACTTTCCCATACCGGGAGTTGAACCCGGGCCAACTGGGTGAAAACCAGGAATCCTAACCGCTAGACCATATGGGAAACAATTGCTTGTTCTATTGGTCGATTTACCGAGCCACTTCCGTGATTATGTGTTTCGTACTTCTGAGGGCAATCGTGGTCTCTTACAAGCAGCGTCATCAGATCCACGTTGCAAAGATCACATACACTGCTTGGTTAGAACCGGTCAAGCTGATGAGGCTTTCAACAGTGCAACAGGTAGCGTGGCCAAGTGGTCTAAGGCGCTGGATTAAGGCTCCAGTCTCTTCGGAGGCGTGGGTTCAAATCCCACCGCTGCCAGTTCTCACGCCAAGCGTCGAGAGCAAGGAAGTTGACAGGCTGTGTGATGTCTTCCGTTTGAGTTTAGCTATCATGAAATATATTTTCTAAATTTGGCCCTGGTCATAAACCAACCAGGGATTCTTTACTTCCTCCAAATGGCCTGCCAGCAGGGGCCCGTACGGGAACAACATAAACCACGTTGTTGGCAGGATCCGAAACCTAGGAGTAGTTTTGAGGCCCAAGCGCATAGTTGTAAAGTTCAGAGGGATGGCAATGTCAATCAAGAGTCTGCAGTTGAATACTTATTTACTTTGCAAAGATCGATCGATCGATTGATCGATCGCTCGATCGCTCGAAAGAAAGAAATCAAAAGCCATAGGCTTAAAAATGGGGCACTGGCAAAGTAAACAAAATCCCATCACACACTTGAGCAGAAGAAGCCATTACTCTCGGGATTTAAATCTACGTGGGGAGACCCTAAAATAACTCTTTGGCCTCATTAGTCATCCCTGTCAAGGCGTTGCTGAATAATCTGATGTGTTATAAACATCGTGAACTTAGGCTAAAATGCTATGTTGCACCTTACCACCGAAGTACGCTTGTAGTTTGGGAATTTTGTTCACTGACAATTGCCAGAAAACCTTTTTGATTTTGAAAATAGAGCTTATTTGAGCATTTCCTCTACATCGACACAGAGCGCCATAGGACCGGACTACTCGGGCTGACTCTGTGGCGCAACGGTAGCGCGTCTGACTCCAGATCAGAAGGTTGCGTGTTTAAATCACGTCAGGGTCATGTACTTTATTGATTCTTGTTATAGTGGGTGACCAGCATTCACTCATTCATGTTTTGGGGCTGTTTCATACCTGTCACTCCGCAATGATGCGACCTGCCAAGAGGATTAGTTCAAATGCACGTCATTTGCATTGGCCTCTAATACTCAACTGTTTGACAGTTTGGCCATTGCCCTCTGAGAGCTTTAGTTGTGAATGAAACAGCATATACACAAGTATAAATCAAATGTAAAGCATGCGATGGCCGGGAATCGAACCCAGGTCAATTGCTTGGAAGGCAGCTATGCTTACCACTATACCACCATCGCAAAGACTCACGTACTTGCAGTGCCGTGTCGCAAATCGGCGCCTGTAATTGATATCTAAAGTTCCATGCACACGGAACATGGTTTGAGAATCATTATAGAAACGTGTTTTTTTGCACAGTTTCGCTGGTCGCATTTCTTGTCCGATTTGCATCATTCAGGGGTCCGTCCGCCCCCCCCCCCTCGTGTGATTCTTGCTGTTGCTTTTGGTATTCCGGCGTGTATTTTTCTCCGGAATTTTGGTCAAAGTTGCAATTTTTCCTATATTTTAGAGTGGCGGGATTTCAGTTACACTTCCAGAGTTTGCGCATGAAGTCTTTGTTGTTGTGTTACTTTTAATGGCGGGTGGCCGCCAACTGAAAAGGTGCATTTACCGCCACCTACTGTATTTGTACGTCTTCAAAGTATGTGTTTTTTACGCTATACCGTATTTAAAAAAAAAACAAATAAAAGAAGGGAGAGTGACAAATAAAAACAAAGAGAGAGGAGGGAGAGCTAGAGAAAGGACTTTGAAGGTCTGAAGGACGGGTCGAACGAACGCAGATAATAAATTACCCTCATGAGGGATTAATAAAAAGGAAGCTTACCACAAAGACTTTCCCATACCGGGAGTTGAACCCGGGCCACCTGGGTGAAAACCAGGAATCCTAACCGCTAGACCATATGGGAAACAATTGCTGGTTCTATTGGTCGATTTACCGAGCCACTTCCGTGATTATGTGTTTCGTACTTCTGAGGGCAATCGTGGTCTCTTACAAGCAGCGTCATCAGATCCACGTTGCAAAGATCACATACACTGCTTGGTTAGAACCGGTCAAGCTGATGAGGCTTTCAATAGTGCAACAGGTAGCGTGGCCGAGTGGTCTAAGGCGCTGGATTAAGGCTCCAGTCTCTTCGGAGGCGTGGGTTCAAATCCCACCGCTGCCAGTTCTCACGCCAAGCGTCGAGAGCAAGGAAGTTAGCAGGCTGTGTGATGTCTTCCGTTTGAGTTTAGCTATCATGAAATATATTTTCTAAATTTGGCCCTGGTCATAAACCAACCAGGGATTCTTTACTTCCTCCAAATGGCCTGCCAGCAGGGGCCCGTACGGGAACAACATAAACCACGTTGTTGGCAGGATCCGAAACCTAGGAGTAGTTTTGAGGCCCAAGCGCATAGTTGTAAAGTTCAGAGGGATGGCAATGTCAATCAAGAGTCTGCAGTTGAATACTTATTTACTTTGCAAAGATCGATCGATCGATTGATCGATCGCTCGAAAGAAAGAAATCAAAAGCCATAGGCTTAAAAATGGGGCACTGGCAAAGTAAACAAAATCCCATCACACACTTGAGCAGAAGAAGCCATTACTCTCGGGATTTAAATCTACGTGGGGAGACCCCAAAATAACTCTTTGGCCTCATTAGTCATCCCTGTCAAGGCGTTGCTGAATAATCTGATGTGTTATAAACATCGTGAACTTAGGCTAAAATGCTATGTTGCACCTTACCACCGAAGTACGCTTGTAGTTTGGGAATTTTGTTCACTGACAATTGCCAGAAAACCTTTTTGATTTTGAAAATAGAGCTTATTTGAGCATTTCCTTTACATCGACACACAGCGCCATAGGACCGGACTACTCGGGCTGACTCTGTGGCGCAACGGTAGCGCGTCTGACTCCAGATCAGAAGGTTGCGTGTTCAAATCACGTCAGGGTCATGTACTTTATTGATTCTTGTTATAGTGGGTGACCAGCATTCACTCATTCATGTTTTGGGGCTGTTTCA